>NW_028124682.1:0-81268 GCF_965194825.1 Balaenoptera physalus
GGGTATTCACTAGGATGAGAAACGTACGAGAATGACGGCCTGTGTGTTTGGGCCTTTGTGAGCAATGTAGCGTTGGGAACAGCTAGATGCCGAGTCATGGGCAGTGAAGGGCTTCGTTGGTTAAACCTTTAGATTGTGGCAAATTGAAACAACTGAAGTATCACCCTTCTAAAGCACCTTTGTGGTACAAAAGAAGGAAAGAAATAGGAGGGTCAAGGCTCTGCGGACCCTTTCGAAAATAAGGTAAGGCTTGAAGGGAAACTTTATTTTCCTCATTGGGGTTTCGAGAGTTTTGGGCCCAATTCTACCTGAGAAACACTGTACTTACGCATGTTCCCTTCAGAGCACCGTTGCCTTTGTGATGACAAGTGAGTTTCTAGGAAAGAGACTTGGAGGTTGTTATTCCTTGGCAGATGATCATCCTTCGGTAATCATCAGTGAATTGGCGAACCCGTTTGAGCTTTAGCCTCAAGCTAACGTTCCTCTTGTATCCTCCCACAGATTGGCATGCAGCAGAATCCATGTAGCGTTATTCAGTGTGGTTCTTGAACTCTTGGAAGCATTCCAGGTCTCTTAGGACTGGCAGGTCTGCACTAGGATGAGAAACGTACAAGAAGGACGGCCTGGGTGTTTGGGCCTTTGTGAGCAATGCAGCACTGGGAACAGCTAGCTGCTGAGTCATGGGCAGTGAAGGGCTTTTTTGGTTAAACGTCTAGATTGTTGCAAGTTGAGACAACTCAAGTATCTCCCTTCTAAAGCACCTTGGAGGTTCAAAACAGAGAAAGAAACCACAGGGTCAATGCTCTGCAGGCCCTTTTGAAAATAAGGCTTGGAGGGAAACTTTATTTTCCTCATTGGGATCTAGAGAGCTGCGGGCTCAATTCTCCCTGAGAAACACTGTAGTTGCACATGTTCTCTTCATAGCACAATTGCCTTTGTGATGACAAGTGAGTTTCTAGGAAAGAAACTTGGAGGTTGCCATTGTTTGGGAGGTGCTCACCCTTCGGTAATCTTCAGTGAAATGGTGAGCCTATTTGACGACCAGCCTCAAGCTAACGTTCCTCTTGTATCATGCCACAGGTTGACATGCAGCAGAATCCATGTAGCCTTATTCAGTGTGGTTCTTGAGCTTTAGGAAGCATTCCAGGTCTCTGAAAACTGGCGGGTCTCCACTAGGGTGAGAAGCGTACAAGAAGGACTGCCTGTGTTTTCGAGGAATTGTGAGCAATGCACCTTTGGCAACAGCTAGATGCCGAGTCATGGGCAGTGAAGGGCTTCTTTTTCTAAACCTCTAGAATGTGGTAAGTTGCAACAACTCAACTATCTCACTTGTAAGCACATTGGAGGTGCCAAAATGAGAACGAAACAGCAGGGTCAATGCTCTGTGAGCACTTTGGAAAATAAGGCTTGAAGGGAAGCTTTATTTACCTCCTTGGGATTTAGAGCGTGTCGGGCTCAATTCTCCCTGAGAAACACTGTAATTGCACATGTTCTCTTCATAGCACAAATGGCTTTGTGATGACAAGTGAGTTTCTAGGAAGGAAACTTGGAGGTGGCCATTCTTTTGTAGCTGCTCATCCTTCAGTAATCGTCAGTGAGTTGGCGATCCCATTTGACCATTAACCTCAAGCTGACATTCCTCTTGTATCATGTCACAGGTTGGTATGCAGCAGAAACCATGTGGACTTATTCAGTGTGGTTGTTGAGCTGTGGGAAGCATTCCAGGTCTCCTAGGACTCGGGGGTCTTCACTAGATCTGATACGTACAAAAAGGACAGCCTGTGTCTTCGGGGCGTTGTGAGCAATGCACCGTTGGGAACAGCTAGTTGCCGAATCATGGGCAGTGAAGGGTTTCGTTGGATAAACGCCGAGATTGCGACACCTTGAAAACACCTAGCTATCAGCGTTCTGTTCACTCCTTCGTGCCAAACGTGTCTGCTTTTCTGCCTATCCCCGAGCACACGAAAAATATAATGATCCTACCCTTCCTTCTGGGAACCCACACGTGATGGAATCTACCCCAGGCAAGCCAGTGGACTTTAAGTGCAGCCTGAAAAATTACAGGTTTTCCCTTGAAAGCTAGGTATTCCGGAGATCCATTTTACACCCAGTCCTCACTAACCTATGACTCTGTAATCCCTTCAGCACACTCACTACTCCCTGTATCGCAAAGTTTACTCACTAACAGGTCTACTTGGTCACCTGAATGTCCAATAGGTACTCAGAAACGGCAGCATAAGATGCTGTGTCCTCCCCTTGGAGATTGAGGCTTGATGGGAAGTGGATTTTCCACATTGGAATGTCGACACTTGTGGCCTCAGTGTTACCTGATAAACAGTGTAGTTGCCCATCTTCTCCTCATTGCAGGATTGCCTTTTCAGGAGAAGTGATTTTCCATGAAACAAACGTTGCCTTTCAATTCCTGCTAGGTGCTCCTCGCTCAGCAACTTTTAGTGAATATGCCGAGCGCATGGGACGACTGGCCTCACTCTAACGTTCTGCTTTTCTCGTCACAATGGTAAGCAGGCAGCAGGTTCAATGCAGCTTTTGTCAAAGCAGTGCTTTTACTCTAGGAAGCCTTTTTGATGCCTTAGGACACGCCAGTGTGCACTAGGATCTAAGATGTACACGAGGGACTGCCAGTCTCTTCTGGGACTTGTGAGCGACGTTCAGTGGAGGACAACTCTATGCCAAAAAAGGGCAGTGAATGGCTTCTTTTGTTAAACCTCTAGAATGTGGTAAGTTGAAACAACTCAAGTATCTCCCTTCTAACGCACCATGGAGGTACAAAATCGAGAAAGAAAGAGCAGGTCAATGTTCGGTGGTCCCTTCTGAACATAAGGCATGAAGGGATACTTTATTTACCTCCTTGGGATTTAGAGAGTTGCAGGCTCAATTCTCCCTGAGAAACACTATACTTGCACATCTTCCCTTCATAGCACATTTGCCATTGTGATGACGAGAGTTTCTAGGAAAGAAACTTGGAGGTTGCCATTCCTTGGTAGTGGCTCATCCCTCGGGAATCTTCAGGGAATGGGCCAACCCCATGGGACATCTAGCCTCAAGTTTACGTTCAGCTTTTCTCATGACAGAGGTAGGCATTCAACGGGTTCCATGCAACCTTAGTGCCTGTGGTTCTTGAACTCTAGGAAGCATATCCGGTCTCTTTTGGCTCGCGGTTCTGCACTAGGTTTTGAAACGTACTAAAAGGACTGCCTGTGTCTTTGGGCGGTTGTGAGCAGTCTACCGTTGGGAACAACTAGATGCCAAGTGATGGGCAGTGAAGGACTTCGTTGGTTACACACCTAGATTGCGATAGCTTGAAAGCAACACCGTTATCAACGTTCCATGCCTTCCTTCATGAAAAGCGTGTCTACATTCTTGAGGAAACCTGAGCTGCACTGAAAAGCACAATTAGCCTACCCTTGCTTCTGGGAACTAATCCGTGAAGTCTGTCTGCCTCAATCAGCACCTACACTTCACGTCCAGCTTCAAAAATTACAGGGTTTGCCTTAACTGAGAGGTATTGCAGAGAAACATTGCCACCTAGGCCCCACTAAGGCATCAGCTTGATATCCTTACACCACAATCACGACTCCCAGCAGGGCAATGGTTACCAATGTCATGGTCCATCGTGTCCACTGCATGTGCAGTAAGAGAGTCAGAAACGCCAGGGGAATATTCTGCTTCGTCGCCATGTATATTGAGGCTTCCTGGGAAAGTTTATTTTCCTCATTGCAAAGCGGAGAGTTGCGGCCTCAGTGTTACCTGGTAAACACTGTTGTTGCCCATCTTCTCTTAATTGCACAATGGTCTATGTGAGGACAAGTGATTTTCCAAGAAAGAAACTTGGAGCTTGCCATTCCTTGGTAGGTGCTCATCCTTCGGTAATCTACAGTGAATTGGCGACCCCTTTTGACCACTAACTTCAAGCTAACGTTCCTCTTGTATCATGCCACAGGTTGGCATGCAGCAGAATCCATGTAGCCTTCTTCAGTGTGGTTCTTGGGCTCTAGGAAGGATTCCAGATCTCTCAGTACTAGCGGGTCTGCACCAGCCAGAGAAACGCACAAGAAGGACGGCCTGGGTGTTTGGGCCTTTGTGAGCAATGCAGCGTTGGGAACAGCTAGATGCCGAGTCATGGGCAGTGAAGGGCTTCTTTGGTTAAACCTCTAGATTGTGGCAAGTTGAAACAAGTCAAGTATCTCCCTTCTAAAGCACCTTGGAGGTACAAAATGGAGAAAGAAACAGCAGGGTCAATGCTCTTTTGGCCCTTTTGAAAATAAGGCTTGAAGGGAAACTTTATTTTCCTCATTGGGATTTACAGAGTTGCATGCTCAATTCTCCCTGAGAAACACTGTAGTTGCACATGTTCCATTCATAGCACAATTGCCTTTGTGATGAGAAGTGAGTTTCTAGGAAAGAAACTTGGAGGTTACCGTTCCTTGGTAGGTGCTCATCCTTCGGTAATCTTCAGTGAATTGGCGAACCCTTTTGACCAGTAGCCTCAAGGTAACGTTCCTCTGCTATCAAGCAACAGGTTGGCATGCAGCAGAATACATGTAGCCTCATTCAGGTTGGTTCCTGAGCTCTGGGAAGCATTCCAGGTCTCTTAATACTGGCAGGTCTGCACTAGGATGAGCAACGTACAAGAAGGATGGCCTGTGTCTTTGGGGTGTTGTGAGCAGTGCAGCATTGAGAACAGCTAGATGCCGAGTCCTGGGAGCTTAAGGGCTTCTTTCTTAAACTCTAGAACGTAGTCAGTTGAAACAACTCAAGTATCTCCCTTCTAAAGCACCTTGGAAGTACAAAACAGAGAAAGAAACGGCAAGGTCAATGCTCTGTGGGCGTTTTTGAATATAAGGCTTGAAGGGAAACTTTATTTTCCTCATTGGGATTTAGAGAGTTGCGGGGTCAATTCTCACTGACAGACAATCTAGTTGCATATGGTCCCTTCATGGCACAATTCCCTTTTTGATGACGAGAGAATTTCTAAGAAAGAAATTTGGAGGTTGCCATTCTTTGGTAGGTGCTCATCCTTCAGTAATCTTTAGTGAATTGGCGACCCCATTGACCACTAGCCACAGCTAACGTTCCTCTTGTGTCATGACACAGATTGGCATGCAGCAGAATCTTATTCAGTGTGGTCCTTGAGCTCTAGGAAGGATTCCAGGTCTCTTAGTACTGGCGGGTATTCACTAGGATGAGAAACGTACGAGAATGACGGCCTGTGTGTTTGGGCCTTTGTGAGCAATGTAGCGTTGGGAACAGCTAGATGCCGAGTCATGGGCAGTGAAGGGCTTCGTTGGTTAAACCTTTAGATTGTGGCAAATTGAAACAACTGAAGTATCACCCTTCTAAAGCACCTTTGTGGTACAAAAGAAGGAAAGAAATAGGAGGGTCAAGGCTCTGCGGACCCTTTCGAAAATAAGGTAAGGCTTGAAGGGAAACTTTATTTTCCTCATTGGGGTTTCGAGAGTTTTGGGCCCAATTCTACCTGAGAAACACTGTACTTACACATGTTCCCTTCAGAGCACCGTTGCCTTTGTGATGACAAGTGAGTTTCTAGGAAAGAGACTTGGAGGTTGTTATTCCTTGGCAGATGATCATCCTTCGGTAATCATCAGTGAATTGGCGAACCCGTTTGAGCTTTAGCCTCAAGCTAACGTTCCTCTTGTATCCTCCCACAGATTGGCATGCAGCAGAATCCATGTAGCGTTATTCAGTGTGGTTCTTGAACTCTTGGAAGCATTCCAGGTCTCTTAGGACTGGCAGGTCTGCACTAGGATGAGAAACGTACAAGAAGGACGGCCTGGGTGTTTGGGCCTTTGTGAGCAATGCAGCACTGGGAACAGCTAGCTGCTGAGTCATGGGCAGTGAAGGGCTTTTTTGGTTAAACGTCTAGATTGTTGCAAGTTGAGACAACTCAAGTATCTCCCTTCTAAAGCACCTTGGAGGTTCAAAACAGAGAAAGAAACCACAGGGTCAATGCCCTGCAGGCCCTTTTGAAAATAAGGCTTGGAGGGAAACTTTATTTTCCTCATTGGGATCTAGAGAGCTGCGGGCTCAATTCTCCCTGAGAAACACTGTAGTTGCACATGTTCTCTTCATAGCACAATTGCCTTTGTGATGACAAGTGAGTTTCTAGGAAAGAAACTTGGAGGTTGCCATTGTTTGGGAGGTGCTCACCCTTCGGTAATCTTCAGTGAAATGGCGAGCCTATTTGACGACCAGCCTCAAGCTAACGTTCCTCTTGTATCATGCCACAGGTTGACATGCAGCAGAATCCATGTAGCCTTATTCAGTGTGGTTCTTGAGCTTTAGGAAGCATTCCAGGTCTCTGAAAACTGGCGGGTCTCCACTAGGGTGAGAAGCGTACAAGAAGGACTGCCTGTGTTTTCGAGGAATTGTGAGCAATGCACCTTTGGCAACAGCTAGATGCCGAGTCATGGGCAGTGAAGGGCTTCTTTTTCTAAACCTCTAGAATGTGGTAAGTTGCAACAACTCAACTATCTCACTTGTAAGCACATTGGAGGTGCCAAAATGAGAACGAAACAGCAGGGTCAATGCTCTGTGAGCACTTTGGAAAATAAGGCTTGAAGGGAAGCTTTATTTACCTCCTTGGGATTTAGAGCGTGTCGGGCTCAATTCTCCCTGAGAAACACTGTAATTGCACATGTTCTCTTCATAGCACAAATGGCTTTGTGATGACAAGTGAGTTTCTAGGAAGGAAACTTGGAGGTGGCCATTCTTTTGTAACTGCTCATCCTTCAGTAATCGTCAGTGAGTTGGCGATCCCATTTGACCATTAACCTCAAGCTGACATTCCTCTTGTATCATGTCACAGGTTGGTATGCAGCAGAAACCATGTGGACTTATTCAGTGTGGTTGTTGAGCTGTGGGAAGCATTCCAGGTCTCCTAGGACTCGGGGGTCTTCACTAGATCTGATACGTACAAAAAGGACAGCCTGTGTCTTCGGGGCGTTGTGAGCAATGCACCGTTGGGAACAGCTAGTTGCCGAATCATGGGCAGTGAAGGGTTTCGTTGGATAAACGCCGAGATTGCGACACCTTGAAAACACCTAGCTATCAGCGTTCTGTTCACTCCTTCGTGCCAAACGTGTCTGCTTTTCTGCCTATCCCCGAGCACACGAAAAATATAATGATCCTACCCTTCCTTCTGGGAACCCACACGTGATGGAATCTACCCCAGGCAAGCCAGTGGACTTTAAGTGCAGCCTGAAAAATTACAGGTTTTCCCTTGAAAGCTAGGTATTCCGGAGATCCATTTTACACCCAGTCCTCACTAACCTATGACTCTGTAATCCCTTCAGCACACTCACTACTCCCTGTATCGCAAAGTTTACTCACTAACAGGTCTACTTGGTCACCTGAATGTCCAATAGGTACTCAGAAACGGCAGCATAAGATGCTGTGTCCTCCCCTTGGAGATTGAGGCTTGATGGGAAGTGGATTTTCCACATTGGAATGTCGACACTTGTGGCCTCAGTGTTACCTGATAAACAGTGTAGTTGCCCATCTTCTCCTCATTGCAGGATTGCCTTTTCAGGAGAAGTGATTTTCCATGAAACAAACGTTGCCTTTCAATTCCTGCTAGGTGCTCCTCGCTCAGCAACTTTTAGTGAATATGCCGAGCGCATGGGACGACTGGCCTCACTCTAACGTTCTGCTTTTCTCGTCACAATGGTAAGCAGGCAGCAGGTTCAATGCAGCTTTTGTCAAAGCAGTGCTTTTACTCTAGGAAGCCTTTTTGATGCCTTAGGACACGCCAGTGTGCACTAGGATCTAAGATGTACACGAGGGACTGCCAGTCTCTTCTGGGACTTGTGAGCGACGTTCAGTGGAGGACAACTCTATGCCAAAAAAGGGCAGTGAATGGCTTCTTTTGTTAAACCTCTAGAATGTGGTAAGTTGAAACAACTCAAGTATCTCCCTTCTAACGCACCATGGAGGTACAAAATCGAGAAAGAAAGAGCAGGTCAATGTTCGGTGGTCCCTTCTGAACATAAGGCATGAAGGGATACTTTATTTACCTCCTTGGGATTTAGAGAGTTGCAGGCTCAATTCTCCCTGAGAAACACTATACTTGCACATCTTCCCTTCATAGCACATTTGCCATTGTGATGACGAGAGTTTCTAGGAAAGAAACTTGGAGGTTGCCATTCCTTGGTAGTGGCTCATCCCTCGGGAATCTTCAGGGAATGGGCCAACCCCATGGGACATCTAGCCTCAAGTTTACGTTCAGCTTTTCTCATGACAGAGGTAGGCATTCAACGGGTTCCATGCAACCTTAGTGCCTGTGGTTCTTGAACT
This sequence comes from Balaenoptera physalus, assembly GCF_965194825.1. Classification (NCBI taxonomy): domain Eukaryota; kingdom Metazoa; phylum Chordata; class Mammalia; order Artiodactyla; family Balaenopteridae; genus Balaenoptera; species Balaenoptera physalus. The sequence goes on from NW_028124682.1 coordinate 8,335, forward strand.
CTAGGAAGCATATCCGGTCTCTTTTGGCTCGCGGTTCTGCACTAGGTTTTGAAACGTACTAAAAGGACTGCCTGTGTCTTTGGGCGGTTGTGAGCAGTCTACCGTTGGGAACAACTAGATGCCAAGTGATGGGCAGTGAAGGACTTCGTTGGTTACACACCTAGATTGCGATAGCTTGAAAGCAACACCGTTATCAACGTTCCATGCCTTCCTTCATGAAAAGCGTGTCTACATTCTTGAGGAAACCTGAGCTGCACTGAAAAGCACAATTAGCCTACCCTTGCTTCTGGGAACTAATCCGTGAAGTCTGTCTGCCTCAATCAGCACCTACACTTCACGTCCAGCTTCAAAAATTACAGGGTTTGCCTTAACTGAGAGGTATTGCAGAGAAACATTGCCACCTAGGCCCCACTAAGGCATCAGCTTGATATCCTTACACCACAATCACGACTCCCAGCAGGGCAATGGTTACCAATGTCATGGTCCATCGTGTCCACTGCATGTGCAGTAAGAGAGTCAGAAACGCCAGGGGAATATTCTGCTTCGTCGCCATGTATATTGAGGCTTCCTGGGAAAGTTTATTTTCCTCATTGCAAAGCGGAGAGTTGCGGCCTCAGTGTTACCTGGTAAACACTGTTGTTGCCCATCTTCTCTTAATTGCACAATGGTCTATGTGAGGACAAGTGATTTTCCAAGAAAGAAACTTGGAGCTTGCCATTCCTTGGTAGGTGCTCATCCTTCGGTAATCTACAGTGAATTGGCGACCCCTTTTGACCACTAACTTCAAGCTAACGTTCCTCTTGTATCATGCCACAGGTTGGCATGCAGCAGAATCCATGTAGCCTTCTTCAGTGTGGTTCTTGGGCTCTAGGAAGGATTCCAGATCTCTCAGTACTAGCGGGTCTGCACCAGCCAGAGAAACGCACAAGAAGGACGGCCTGGGTGTTTGGGCCTTTGTGAGCAATGCAGCGTTGGGAACAGCTAGATGCCGAGTCATGGGCAGTGAAGGGCTTCTTTGGTTAAACCTCTAGATTGTGGCAAGTTGAAACAAGTCAAGTATCTCCCTTCTAAAGCACCTTGGAGGTACAAAATGGAGAAAGAAACAGCAGGGTCAATGCTCTTTTGGCCCTTTTGAAAATAAGGCTTGAAGGGAAACTTTATTTTCCTCATTGGGATTTACAGAGTTGCATGCTCAATTCTCCCTGAGAAACACTGTAGTTGCACATGTTCCATTCATAGCACAATTGCCTTTGTGATGAGAAGTGAGTTTCTAGGAAAGAAACTTGGAGGTTACCGTTCCTTGGTAGGTGCTCATCCTTCGGTAATCTTCAGTGAATTGGCGAACCCTTTTGACCAGTAGCCTCAAGGTAACGTTCCTCTGCTATCAAGCAACAGGTTGGCATGCAGCAGAATACATGTAGCCTCATTCAGGTTGGTTCCTGAGCTCTGGGAAGCATTCCAGGTCTCTTAATACTGGCAGGTCTGCACTAGGATGAGCAACGTACAAGAAGGATGGCCTGTGTCTTTGGGGTGTTGTGAGCAGTGCAGCATTGAGAACAGCTAGATGCCGAGTCCTGGGAGCTTAAGGGCTTCTTTCTTAAACTCTAGAACGTAGTCAGTTGAAACAACTCAAGTATCTCCCTTCTAAAGCACCTTGGAAGTACAAAACAGAGAAAGAAACGGCAAGGTCAATGCTCTGTGGGCGTTTTTGAATATAAGGCTTGAAGGGAAACTTTATTTTCCTCATTGGGATTTAGAGAGTTGCGGGGTCAATTCTCACTGACAGACAATCTAGTTGCATATGGTCCCTTCATGGCACAATTCCCTTTTTGATGACGAGAGAATTTCTAAGAAAGAAATTTGGAGGTTGCCATTCTTTGGTAGGTGCTCATCCTTCAGTAATCTTTAGTGAATTGGCGACCCCATTGACCACTAGCCACAGCTAACGTTCCTCTTGTGTCATGACACAGATTGGCATGCAGCAGAATCTTATTCAGTGTGGTCCTTGAGCTCTAGGAAGGATTCCAGGTCTCTTAGTACTGGCGGGTATTCACTAGGATGAGAAACGTACGAGAATGACGGCCTGTGTGTTTGGGCCTTTGTGAGCAATGTAGCGTTGGGAACAGCTAGATGCCGAGTCATGGGCAGTGAAGGGCTTCGTTGGTTAAACCTTTAGATTGTGGCAAATTGAAACAACTGAAGTATCACCCTTCTAAAGCACCTTTGTGGTACAAAAGAAGGAAAGAAATAGGAGGGTCAAGGCTCTGCGGACCCTTTCGAAAATAAGGTAAGGCTTGAAGGGAAACTTTATTTTCCTCATTGGGGTTTCGAGAGTTTTGGGCCCAATTCTACCTGAGAAACACTGTACTTACGCATGTTCCCTTCAGAGCACCGTTGCCTTTGTGATGACAAGTGAGTTTCTAGGAAAGAGACTTGGAGGTTGTTATTCCTTGGCAGATGATCATCCTTCGGTAATCATCAGTGAATTGGCGAACCCGTTTGAGCTTTAGCCTCAAGCTAACGTTCCTCTTGTATCCTCCCACAGATTGGCATGCAGCAGAATCCATGTAGCGTTATTCAGTGTGGTTCTTGAACTCTTGGAAGCATTCCAGGTCTCTTAGGACTGGCAGGTCTGCACTAGGATGAGAAACGTACAAGAAGGACGGCCTGGGTGTTTGGGCCTTTGTGAGCAATGCAGCACTGGGAACAGCTAGCTGCTGAGTCATGGGCAGTGAAGGGCTTTTTTGGTTAAACGTCTAGATTGTTGCAAGTTGAGACAACTCAAGTATCTCCCTTCTAAAGCACCTTGGAGGTTCAAAACAGAGAAAGAAACCACAGGGTCAATGCTCTGCAGGCCCTTTTGAAAATAAGGCTTGGAGGGAAACTTTATTTTCCTCATTGGGATCTAGAGAGCTGCGGGCTCAATTCTCCCTGAGAAACACTGTAGTTGCACATGTTCTCTTCATAGCACAATTGCCTTTGTGATGACAAGTGAGTTTCTAGGAAAGAAACTTGGAGGTTGCCATTGTTTGGGAGGTGCTCACCCTTCGGTAATCTTCAGTGAAATGGCGAGCCTATTTGACGACCAGCCTCAAGCTAACGTTCCTCTTGTATCATGCCACAGGTTGACATGCAGCAGAATCCATGTAGCCTTATTCAGTGTGGTTCTTGAGCTTTAGGAAGCATTCCAGGTCTCTGAAAACTGGCGGGTCTCCACTAGGGTGAGAAGCGTACAAGAAGGACTGCCTGTGTTTTCGAGGAATTGTGAGCAATGCACCTTTGGCAACAGCTAGATGCCGAGTCATGGGCAGTGAAGGGCTTCTTTTTCTAAACCTCTAGAATGTGGTAAGTTGCAACAACTCAACTATCTCACTTGTAAGCACATTGGAGGTGCCAAAATGAGAACGAAACAGCAGGGTCAATGCTCTGTGAGCACTTTGGAAAATAAGGCTTGAAGGGAAGCTTTATTTACCTCCTTGGGATTTAGAGCGTGTCGGGCTCAATTCTCCCTGAGAAACACTGTAATTGCACATGTTCTCTTCATAGCACAAATGGCTTTGTGATGACAAGTGAGTTTCTAGGAAGGAAACTTGGAGGTGGCCATTCTTTTGTAGCTGCTCATCCTTCAGTAATCGTCAGTGAGTTGGCGATCCCATTTGACCATTAACCTCAAGCTGACATTCCTCTTGTATCATGTCACAGGTTGGTATGCAGCAGAAACCATGTGGACTTATTCAGTGTGGTTGTTGAGCTGTGGGAAGCATTCCAGGTCTCCTAGGACTCGGGGGTCTTCACTAGATCTGATACGTACAAAAAGGACAGCCTGTGTCTTCGGGGCGTTGTGAGCAATGCACCGTTGGGAACAGCTAGTTGCCGAATCATGGGCAGTGAAGGGTTTCGTTGGATAAACGCCGAGATTGCGACACCTTGAAAACACCTAGCTATCAGCGTTCTGTTCACTCCTTCGTGCCAAACGTGTCTGCTTTTCTGCCTATCCCCGAGCACACGAAAAATATAATGATCCTACCCTTCCTTCTGGGAACCCACACGTGATGGAATCTACCCCAGGCAAGCCAGTGGACTTTAAGTGCAGCCTGAAAAATTACAGGTTTTCCCTTGAAAGCTAGGTATTCCGGAGATCCATTTTACACCCAGTCCTCACTAACCTATGACTCTGTAATCCCTTCAGCACACTCACTACTCCCTGTATCGCAAAGTTTACTCACTAACAGGTCTACTTGGTCACCTGAATGTCCAATAGGTACTCAGAAACGGCAGCATAAGATGCTGTGTCCTCCCCTTGGAGATTGAGGCTTGATGGGAAGTGGATTTTCCACATTGGAATGTCGACACTTGTGGCCTCAGTGTTACCTGATAAACAGTGTAGTTGCCCATCTTCTCCTCATTGCAGGATTGCCTTTTCAGGAGAAGTGATTTTCCATGAAACAAACGTTGCCTTTCAATTCCTGCTAGGTGCTCCTCGCTCAGCAACTTTTAGTGAATATGCCGAGCGCATGGGACGACTGGCCTCACTCTAACGTTCTGCTTTTCTCGTCACAATGGTAAGCAGGCAGCAGGTTCAATGCAGCTTTTGTCAAAGCAGTGCTTTTACTCTAGGAAGCCTTTTTGATGCCTTAGGACACGCCAGTGTGCACTAGGATCTAAGATGTACACGAGGGACTGCCAGTCTCTTCTGGGACTTGTGAGCGACGTTCAGTGGAGGACAACTCTATGCCAAAAAAGGGCAGTGAATGGCTTCTTTTGTTAAACCTCTAGAATGTGGTAAGTTGAAACAACTCAAGTATCTCCCTTCTAACGCACCATGGAGGTACAAAATCGAGAAAGAAAGAGCAGGTCAATGTTCGGTGGTCCCTTCTGAACATAAGGCATGAAGGGATACTTTATTTACCTCCTTGGGATTTAGAGAGTTGCAGGCTCAATTCTCCCTGAGAAACACTATACTTGCACATCTTCCCTTCATAGCACATTTGCCATTGTGATGACGAGAGTTTCTAGGAAAGAAACTTGGAGGTTGCCATTCCTTGGTAGTGGCTCATCCCTCGGGAATCTTCAGGGAATGGGCCAACCCCATGGGACATCTAGCCTCAAGTTTACGTTCAGCTTTTCTCATGACAGAGGTAGGCATTCAACGGGTTCCATGCAACCTTAGTGCCTGTGGTTCTTGAACTCTAGGAAGCATATCCGGTCTCTTTTGGCTCGCGGTTCTGCACTAGGTTTTGAAACGTACTAAAAGGACTGCCTGTGTCTTTGGGCGGTTGTGAGCAGTCTACCGTTGGGAACAACTAGATGCCAAGTGATGGGCAGTGAAGGACTTCGTTGGTTACACACCTAGATTGCGATAGCTTGAAAGCAACACCGTTATCAACGTTCCATGCCTTCCTTCATGAAAAGCGTGTCTACATTCTTGAGGAAACCTGAGCTGCACTGAAAAGCACAATTAGCCTACCCTTGCTTCTGGGAACTAATCCGTGAAGTCTGTCTGCCTCAATCAGCACCTACACTTCACGTCCAGCTTCAAAAATTACAGGGTTTGCCTTAACTGAGAGGTATTGCAGAGAAACATTGCCACCTAGGCCCCACTAAGGCATCAGCTTGATATCCTTACACCACAATCACGACTCCCAGCAGGGCAATGGTTACCAATGTCATGGTCCATCGTGTCCACTGCATGTGCAGTAAGAGAGTCAGAAACGCCAGGGGAATATTCTGCTTCGTCGCCATGTATATTGAGGCTTCCTGGGAAAGTTTATTTTCCTCATTGCAAAGCGGAGAGTTGCGGCCTCAGTGTTACCTGGTAAACACTGTTGTTGCCCATCTTCTCTTAATTGCACAATGGTCTATGTGAGGACAAGTGATTTTCCAAGAAAGAAACTTGGAGCTTGCCATTCCTTGGTAGGTGCTCATCCTTCGGTAATCTACAGTGAATTGGCGACCCCTTTTGACCACTAACTTCAAGCTAACGTTCCTCTTGTATCATGCCACAGGTTGGCATGCAGCAGAATCCATGTAGCCTTCTTCAGTGTGGTTCTTGGGCTCTAGGAAGGATTCCAGATCTCTCAGTACTAGCGGGTCTGCACCAGCCAGAGAAACGCACAAGAAGGACGGCCTGGGTGTTTGGGCCTTTGTGAGCAATGCAGCGTTGGGAACAGCTAGATGCCGAGTCATGGGCAGTGAAGGGCTTCTTTGGTTAAACCTCTAGATTGTGGCAAGTTGAAACAAGTCAAGTATCTCCCTTCTAAAGCACCTTGGAGGTACAAAATGGAGAAAGAAACAGCAGGGTCAATGCTCTTTTGGCCCTTTTGAAAATAAGGCTTGAAGGGAAACTTTATTTTCCTCATTGGGATTTACAGAGTTGCATGCTCAATTCTCCCTGAGAAACACTGTAGTTGCACATGTTCCATTCATAGCACAATTGCCTTTGTGATGAGAAGTGAGTTTCTAGGAAAGAAACTTGGAGGTTACCGTTCCTTGGTAGGTGCTCATCCTTCGGTAATCTTCAGTGAATTGGCGAACCCTTTTGACCAGTAGCCTCAAGGTAACGTTCCTCTGCTATCAAGCAACAGGTTGGCATGCAGCAGAATACATGTAGCCTCATTCAGGTTGGTTCCTGAGCTCTGGGAAGCATTCCAGGTCTCTTAATACTGGCAGGTCTGCACTAGGATGAGCAACGTACAAGAAGGATGGCCTGTGTCTTTGGGGTGTTGTGAGCAGTGCAGCATTGAGAACAGCTAGATGCCGAGTCCTGGGAGCTTAAGGGCTTCTTTCTTAAACTCTAGAACGTAGTCAGTTGAAACAACTCAAGTATCTCCCTTCTAAAGCACCTTGGAAGTACAAAACAGAGAAAGAAACGGCAAGGTCAATGCTCTGTGGGCGTTTTTGAATATAAGGCTTGAAGGGAAACTTTATTTTCCTCATTGGGATTTAGAGAGTTGCGGGGTCAATTCTCACTGACAGACAATCTAGTTGCATATGGTCCCTTCATGGCACAATTCCCTTTTTGATGACGAGAGAATTTCTAAGAAAGAAATTTGGAGGTTGCCATTCTTTGGTAGGTGCTCATCCTTCAGTAATCTTTAGTGAATTGGCGACCCCATTGACCACTAGCCACAGCTAACGTTCCTCTTGTGTCATGACACAGATTGGCATGCAGCAGAATCTTATTCAGTGTGGTCCTTGAGCTCTAGGAAGGATTCCAGGTCTCTTAGTACTGGCAGGTGTTCACTAGGATGAGAAACGTACGAGAATGACGGCCTGTGTGTTTGGGCCTTTGTGAGCAATGTAGCGTTGGGAACAGCTAGATGCCGAGTCATGGGCAGTGAAGGGCTTCGTTGGTTAAACCTTTAGATTGTGGCAAATTGAAACAACTGAAGTATCACCCTTCTAAAGCACCTTTGTGGTACAAAAGAAGGAAAGAAATAGGAGGGTCAAGGCTCTGCGGACCCTTTCGAAAATAAGGTAAGGCTTGAAGGGAAACTTTATTTTCCTCATTGGGGTTTCGAGAGTTTTGGGCCCAATTCTACCTGAGAAACACTGTACTTACGCATGTTCCCTTCAGAGCACCGTTGCCTTTGTGATGACAAGTGAGTTTCTAGGAAAGAGACTTGGAGGTTGTTATTCCTTGGCAGATGATCATCCTTCGGTAATCATCAGTGAATTGGCGAACCCGTTTGAGCTTTAGCCTCAAGCTAACGTTCCTCTTGTATCCTCCCACAGATTGGCATGCAGCAGAATCCATGTAGCGTTATTCAGTGTGGTTCTTGAACTCTTGGAAGCATTCCAGGTCTCTTAGGACTGGCAGGTCTGCACTAGGATGAGAAACGTACAAGAAGGACGGCCTGGGTGTTTGGGCCTTTGTGAGCAATGCAGCACTGGGAACAGCTAGCTGCTGAGTCATGGGCAGTGAAGGGCTTTTTTGGTTAAACGTCTAGATTGTTGCAAGTTGAGACAACTCAAGTATCTCCCTTCTAAAGCACCTTGGAGGTTCAAAACAGAGAAAGAAACCACAGGGTCAATGCTCTGCAGGCCCTTTTGAAAATAAGGCTTGGAGGGAAACTTTATTTTCCTCATTGGGATCTAGAGAGCTGCGGGCTCAATTCTCCCTGAGAAACACTGTAGTTGCACATGTTCTCTTCATAGCACAATTGCCTTTGTGATGACAAGTGAGTTTCTAGGAAAGAAACTTGGAGGTTGCCATTGTTTGGGAGGTGCTCACCCTTCGGTAATCTTCAGTGAAATGGCGAGCCTATTTGACGACCAGCCTCAAGCTAACGTTCCTCTTGTATCATGCCACAGGTTGACATGCAGCAGAATCCATGTAGCCTTATTCAGTGTGGTTCTTGAGCTTTAGGAAGCATTCCAGGTCTCTGAAAACTGGCGGGTCTCCACTAGGGTGAGAAGCGTACAAGAAGGACTGCCTGTGTTTTCGAGGAATTGTGAGCAATGCACCTTTGGCAACAGCTAGATGCCGAGTCATGGGCAGTGAAGGGCTTCTTTTTCTAAACCTCTAGAATGTGGTAAGTTGCAACAACTCAACTATCTCACTTGTAAGCACATTGGAGGTGCCAAAATGAGAACGAAACAGCAGGGTCAATGCTCTGTGAGCACTTTGGAAAATAAGGCTTGAAGGGAAGCTTTATTTACCTCCTTGGGATTTAGAGCGTGTCGGGCTCAATTCTCCCTGAGAAACACTGTAATTGCACATGTTCTCTTCATAGCACAAATGGCTTTGTGATGACAAGTGAGTTTCTAGGAAGGAAACTTGGAGGTGGCCATTCTTTTGTAGCTGCTCATCCTTCAGTAATCGTCAGTGAGTTGGCGATCCCATTTGACCATTAACCTCAAGCTGACATTCCTCTTGTATCATGTCACAGGTTGGTATGCAGCAGAAACCATGTGGACTTATTCAGTGTGGTTGTTGAGCTGTGGGAAGCATTCCAGGTCTCCTAGGACTCGGGGGTCTTCACTAGATCTGATACGTACAAAAAGGACAGCCTGTGTCTTCGGGGCGTTGTGAGCAATGCACCGTTGGGAACAGCTAGTTGCCGAATCATGGGCAGTGAAGGGTTTCGTTGGATAAACGCCGAGATTGCGACACCTTGAAAACACCTAGCTATCAGCGTTCTGTTCACTCCTTCGTGCCAAACGTGTCTGCTTTTCTGCCTATCCCCGAGCACACGAAAAATATAATGATCCTACCCTTCCTTCTGGGAACCCACACGTGATGGAATCTACCCCAGGCAAGCCAGTGGACTTTAAGTGCAGCCTGAAAAATTACAGGTTTTCCCTTGAAAGCTAGGTATTCCGGAGATCCATTTTACACCCAGTCCTCACTAACCTATGACTCTGTAATCCCTTCAGCACACTCACTACTCCCTGTATCGCAAAGTTTACTCACTAACAGGTCTACTTGGTCACCTGAATGTCCAATAGGTACTCAGAAACGGCAGCATAAGATGCTGTGTCCTCCCCTTGGAGATTGAGGCTTGATGGGAAGTGGATTTTCCACATTGGAATGTCGACACTTGTGGCCTCAGTGTTACCTGATAAACAGTGTAGTTGCCCATCTTCTCCTCATTGCAGGATTGCCTTTTCAGGAGAAGTGATTTTCCATGAAACAAACGTTGCCTTTCAATTCCTGCTAGGTGCTCCTCGCTCAGCAACTTTTAGTGAATATGCCGAGCGCATGGGACGACTGGCCTCACTCTAACGTTCTGCTTTTCTCGTCACAATGGTAAGCAGGCAGCAGGTTCAATGCAGCTTTTGTCAAAGCAGTGCTTTTACTCTAGGAAGCCTTTTTGATGCCTTAGGACACGCCAGTGTGCACTAGGATCTAAGATGTACACGAGGGACTGCCAGTCTCTTCTGGGACTTGTGAGCGACGTTCAGTGGAGGACAACTCTATGCCAAAAAAGGGCAGTGAATGGCTTCTTTTGTTAAACCTCTAGAATGTGGTAAGTTGAAACAACTCAAGTATCTCCCTTCTAACGCACCATGGAGGTACAAAATCGAGAAAGAAAGAGCAGGTCAATGTTCGGTGGTCCCTTCTGAACATAAGGCATGAAGGGATACTTTATTTACCTCCTTGGGATTTAGAGAGTTGCAGGCTCAATTCTCCCTGAGAAACACTATACTTGCACATCTTCCCTTCATAGCACATTTGCCATTGTGATGACGAGAGTTTCTAGGAAAGAAACTTGGAGGTTGCCATTCCTTGGTAGTGGCTCATCCCTCGGGAATCTTCAGGGAATGGGCCAACCCCATGGGACATCTAGCCTCAAGTTTACGTTCAGCTTTTCTCATGACAGAGGTAGGCATTCAACGGGTTCCATGCAACCTTAGTGCCTGTGGTTCTTGAACTCTAGGAAGCATATCCGGTCTCTTTTGGCTCGCGGTTCTGCACTAGGTTTTGAAACGTACTAAAAGGACTGCCTGTGTCTTTGGGCGGTTGTGAGCAGTCTACCGTTGGGAACAACTAGATGCCAAGTGATGGGCAGTGAAGGACTTCGTTGGTTACACACCTAGATTGCGATAGCTTGAAAGCAGCACCGTTATCAACGTTCCATGCCTTCCTTCATGAAAAGCGTGTCTACATTCTTGAGGAAACCTGAGCTGCACTGAAAAGCACAATTAGCCTACCCTTGCTTCTGGGAACTAATCCGTGAAGTCTGTCTGCCTCAATCAGCACCTACACTTCACGTCCAGCTTCAAAAATTACAGGGTTTGCCTTAACTGAGAGGTATTGCAGAGAAACATTGCCACCTAGGCCCCACTAAGGCATCAGCTTGATATCCTTACACCACAATCACGACTCCCAGCAGGGCAATGGTTACCAATGTCATGGTCCATCGTGTCCACTGCATGTGCAGTAAGAGAGTCAGAAACGCCAGGGGAATATTCTGCTTCGTCGCCATGTATATTGAGGCTTCCTGGGAAAGTTTATTTTCCTCATTGCAAAGCGGAGAGTTGCGGCCTCAGTGTTACCTGGTAAACACTGTTGTTGCCCATCTTCTCTTAATTGCACAATGGTCTATGTGAGGACAAGTGATTTTCCAAGAAAGAAACTTGGAGCTTGCCATTCCTTGGTAGGTGCTCATCCTTCGGTAATCTACAGTGAATTGGCGACCCCTTTTGACCACTAACTTCAAGCTAACGTTCCTCTTGTATCATGCCACAGGTTGGCATGCAGCAGAATCCATGTAGCCTTCTTCAGTGTGGTTCTTGGGCTCTAGGAAGGATTCCAGATCTCTCAGTACTAGCGGGTCTGCACCAGCCAGAGAAACGCACAAGAAGGACGGCCTGGGTGTTTGGGCCTTTGTGAGCAATGCAGCGTTGGGAACAGCTAGATGCCGAGTCATGGGCAGTGAAGGGCTTCTTTGGTTAAACCTCTAGATTGTGGCAAGTTGAAACAAGTCAAGTATCTCCCTTCTAAAGCACCTTGGAGGTACAAAATGGAGAAAGAAACAGCAGGGTCAATGCTCTTTTGGCCCTTTTGAAAATAAGGCTTGAAGGGAAACTTTATTTTCCTCATTGGGATTTACAGAGTTGCATGCTCAATTCTCCCTGAGAAACACTGTAGTTGCACATGTTCCATTCATAGCACAATTGCCTTTGTGATGAGAAGTGAGTTTCTAGGAAAGAAACTTGGAGGTTACCGTTCCTTGGTAGGTGCTCATCCTTCGGTAATCTTCAGTGAATTGGCGAACCCTTTTGACCAGTAGCCTCAAGGTAACGTTCCTCTGCTATCAAGCAACAGGTTGGCATGCAGCAGAATACATGTAGCCTCATTCAGGTTGGTTCCTGAGCTCTGGGAAGCATTCCAGGTCTCTTAATACTGGCAGGTCTGCACTAGGATGAGCAACGTACAAGAAGGATGGCCTGTGTCTTTGGGGTGTTGTGAGCAGTGCAGCATTGAGAACAGCTAGATGCCGAGTCCTGGGAGCTTAAGGGCTTCTTTCTTAAACTCTAGAACGTAGTCAGTTGAAACAACTCAAGTATCTCCCTTCTAAAGCACCTTGGAAGTACAAAACAGAGAAAGAAACGGCAAGGTCAATGCTCTGTGGGCGTTTTTGAATATAAGGCTTGAAGGGAAACTTTATTTTCCTCATTGGGATTTAGAGAGTTGCGGGGTCAATTCTCACTGACAGACAATCTAGTTGCATATGGTCCCTTCATGGCACAATTCCCTTTTTGATGACGAGAGAATTTCTAAGAAAGAAATTTGGAGGTTGCCATTCTTTGGTAGGTGCTCATCCTTCAGTAATCTTTAGTGAATTGGCGACCCCATTGACCACTAGCCACAGCTAACGTTCCTCTTGTGTCATGACACAGATTGGCATGCAGCAGAATCTTATTCAGTGTGGTCCTTGAGCTCTAGGAAGGATTCCAGGTCTCTTAGTACTGGCGGGTATTCACTAGGATGAGAAACGTACGAGAATGACGGCCTGTGTGTTTGGGCCTTTGTGAGCAATGTAGCGTTGGGAACAGCTAGATGCCGAGTCATGGGCAGTGAAGGGCTTCGTTGGTTAAACCTTTAGATTGTGGCAAATTGAAACAACTGAAGTATCACCCTTCTAAAGCACCTTTGTGGTACAAAAGAAGGAAAGAAATAGGAGGGTCAAGGCTCTGCGGACCCTTTCGAAAATAAGGTAAGGCTTGAAGGGAAACTTTATTTTCCTCATTGGGGTTTCGAGAGTTTTGGGCCCAATTCTACCTGAGAAACACTGTACTTACGCATGTTCCCTTCAGAGCACCGTTGCCTTTGTGATGACAAGTGAGTTTCTAGGAAAGAGACTTGGAGGTTGTTATTCCTTGGCAGATGATCATCCTTCGGTAATCATCAGTGAATTGGCGAACCCGTTTGAGCTTTAGCCTCAAGCTAACGTTCCTCTTGTATCCTCCCACAGATTGGCATGCAGCAGAATCCATGTAGCGTTATTCAGTGTGGTTCTTGAACTCTTGGAAGCATTCCAGGTCTCTTAGGACTGGCAGGTCTGCACTAGGATGAGAAACGTACAAGAAGGACGGCCTGGGTGTTTGGGCCTTTGTGAGCAATGCAGCACTGGGAACAGCTAGCTGCTGAGTCATGGGCAGTGAAGGGCTTTTTTGGTTAAACGTCTAGATTGTTGCAAGTTGAGACAACTCAAGTATCTCCCTTCTAAAGCACCTTGGAGGTTCAAAACAGAGAAAGAAACCACAGGGTCAATGCTCTGCAGGCCCTTTTGAAAATAAGGCTTGGAGGGAAACTTTATTTTCCTCATTGGGATCTAGAGAGCTGCGGGCTCAATTCTCCCTGAGAAACACTGTAGTTGCACATGTTCTCTTCATAGCACAATTGCCTTTGTGATGACAAGTGAGTTTCTAGGAAAGAAACTTGGAGGTTGCCATTGTTTGGGAGGTGCTCACCCTTCGGTAATCTTCAGTGAAATGGTGAGCCTATTTGACGACCAGCCTCAAGCTAACGTTCCTCTTGTATCATGCCACAGGTTGACATGCAGCAGAATCCATGTAGCCTTATTCAGTGTGGTTCTTGAGCTTTAGGAAGCATTCCAGGTCTCTGAAAACTGGCGGGTCTCCACTAGGGTGAGAAGCGTACAAGAAGGACTGCCTGTGTTTTCGAGGAATTGTGAGCAATGCACCTTTGGCAACAGCTAGATGCCGAGTCATGGGCAGTGAAGGGCTTCTTTTTCTAAACCTCTAGAATGTGGTAAGTTGCAACAACTCAACTATCTCACTTGTAAGCACATTGGAGGTGCCAAAATGAGAACGAAACAGCAGGGTCAATGCTCTGTGAGCACTTTGGAAAATAAGGCTTGAAGGGAAGCTTTATTTACCTCCTTGGGATTTAGAGCGTGTCGGGCTCAATTCTCCCTGAGAAACACTGTAATTGCACATGTTCTCTTCATAGCACAAATGGCTTTGTGATGACAAGTGAGTTTCTAGGAAGGAAACTTGGAGGTGGCCATTCTTTTGTAGCTGCTCATCCTTCAGTAATCGTCAGTGAGTTGGCGATCCCATTTGACCATTAACCTCAAGCTGACATTCCTCTTGTATCATGTCACAGGTTGGTATGCAGCAGAAACCATGTGGACTTATTCAGTGTGGTTGTTGAGCTGTGGGAAGCATTCCAGGTCTCCTAGGACTCGGGGGTCTTCACTAGATCTGATACGTACAAAAAGGACAGCCTGTGTCTTCGGGGCGTTGTGAGCAATGCACCGTTGGGAACAGCTAGTTGCCGAATCATGGGCAGTGAAGGGTTTCGTTGGATAAACGCCGAGATTGCGACACCTTGAAAACACCTAGCTATCAGCGTTCTGTTCACTCCTTCGTGCCAAACGTGTCTGCTTTTCTGCCTATCCCCGAGCACACGAAAAATATAATGATCCTACCCTTCCTTCTGGGAACCCACACGTGATGGAATCTACCCCAGGCAAGCCAGTGGACTTTAAGTGCAGCCTGAAAAATTACAGGTTTTCCCTTGAAAGCTAGGTATTCCGGAGATCCATTTTACACCCAGTCCTCACTAACCTATGACTCTGTAATCCCTTCAGCACACTCACTACTCCCTGTATCGCAAAGTTTACTCACTAACAGGTCTACTTGGTCACCTGAATGTCCAATAGGTACTCAGAAACGGCAGCATAAGATGCTGTGTCCTCCCCTTGGAGATTGAGGCTTGATGGGAAGTGGATTTTCCACATTGGAATGTCGACACTTGTGGCCTCAGTGTTACCTGATAAACAGTGTAGTTGCCCATCTTCTCCTCATTGCAGGATTGCCTTTTCAGGAGAAGTGATTTTCCATGAAACAAACGTTGCCTTTCAATTCCTGCTAGGTGCTCCTCGCTCAGCAACTTTTAGTGAATATGCCGAGCGCATGGGACGACTGGCCTCACTCTAACGTTCTGCTTTTCTCGTCACAATGGTAAGCAGGCAGCAGGTTCAATGCAGCTTTTGTCAAAGCAGTGCTTTTACTCTAGGAAGCCTTTTTGATGCCTTAGGACACGCCAGTGTGCACTAGGATCTAAGATGTACACGAGGGACTGCCAGTCTCTTCTGGGACTTGTGAGCGACGTTCAGTGGAGGACAACTCTATGCCAAAAAAGGGCAGTGAATGGCTTCTTTTGTTAAACCTCTAGAATGTGGTAAGTTGAAACAACTCAAGTATCTCCCTTCTAACGCACCATGGAGGTACAAAATCGAGAAAGAAAGAGCAGGTCAATGTTCGGTGGTCCCTTCTGAACATAAGGCATGAAGGGATACTTTATTTACCTCCTTGGGATTTAGAGAGTTGCAGGCTCAATTCTCCCTGAGAAACACTATACTTGCACATCTTCCCTTCATAGCACATTTGCCATTGTGATGACGAGAGTTTCTAGGAAAGAAACTTGGAGGTTGCCATTCCTTGGTAGTGGCTCATCCCTCGGGAATCTTCAGGGAATGGGCCAACCCCATGGGACATCTAGCCTCAAGTTTACGTTCAGCTTTTCTCATGACAGAGGTAGGCATTCAACGGGTTCCATGCAACCTTAGTGCCTGTGGTTCTTGAACTCTAGGAAGCATATCCGGTCTCTTTTGGCTCGCGGTTCTGCACTAGGTTTTGAAACGTACTAAAAGGACTGCCTGTGTCTTTGGGCGGTTGTGAGCAGTCTACCGTTGGGAACAACTAGATGCCAAGTGATGGGCAGTGAAGGACTTCGTTGGTTACACACCTAGATTGCGATAGCTTGAAAGCAACACCGTTATCAACGTTCCATGCCTTCCTTCATGAAAAGCGTGTCTACATTCTTGAGGAAACCTGAGCTGCACTGAAAAGCACAATTAGCCTACCCTTGCTTCTGGGAACTAATCCGTGAAGTCTGTCTGCCTCAATCAGCACCTACACTTCACGTCCAGCTTCAAAAATTACAGGGTTTGCCTTAACTGAGAGGTATTGCAGAGAAACATTGCCACCTAGGCCCCACTAAGGCATCAGCTTGATATCCTTACACCACAATCACGACTCCCAGCAGGGCAATGGTTACCAATGTCATGGTCCATCGTGTCCACTGCATGTGCAGTAAGAGAGTCAGAAACGCCAGGGGAATATTCTGCTTCGTCGCCATGTATATTGAGGCTTCCTGGGAAAGTTTATTTTCCTCATTGCAAAGCGGAGAGTTGCGGCCTCAGTGTTACCTGGTAAACACTGTTGTTGCCCATCTTCTCTTAATTGCACAATGGTCTATGTGAGGACAAGTGATTTTCCAAGAAAGAAACTTGGAGCTTGCCATTCCTTGGTAGGTGCTCATCCTTCGGTAATCTACAGTGAATTGGCGACCCCTTTTGACCACTAACTTCAAGCTAACGTTCCTCTTGTATCATGCCACAGGTTGGCATGCAGCAGAATCCATGTAGCCTTCTTCAGTGTGGTTCTTGGGCTCTAGGAAGGATTCCAGATCTCTCAGTACTAGCGGGTCTGCACCAGCCAGAGAAACGCACAAGAAGGACGGCCTGGGTGTTTGGGCCTTTGTGAGCAATGCAGCGTTGGGAACAGCTAGATGCCGAGTCATGGGCAGTGAAGGGCTTCTTTGGTTAAACCTCTAGATTGTGGCAAGTTGAAACAAGTCAAGTATCTCCCTTCTAAAGCACCTTGGAGGTACAAAATGGAGAAAGAAACAGCAGGGTCAATGCTCTTTTGGCCCTTTTGAAAATAAGGCTTGAAGGGAAACTTTATTTTCCTCATTGGGATTTACAGAGTTGCATGCTCAATTCTCCCTGAGAAACACTGTAGTTGCACATGTTCCATTCATAGCACAATTGCCTTTGTGATGAGAAGTGAGTTTCTAGGAAAGAAACTTGGAGGTTACCGTTCCTTGGTAGGTGCTCATCCTTCGGTAATCTTCAGTGAATTGGCGAACCCTTTTGACCAGTAGCCTCAAGGTAACGTTCCTCTGCTATCAAGCAACAGGTTGGCATGCAGCAGAATACATGTAGCCTCATTCAGGTTGGTTCCTGAGCTCTGGGAAGCATTCCAGGTCTCTTAATACTGGCAGGTCTGCACTAGGATGAGCAACGTACAAGAAGGATGGCCTGTGTCTTTGGGGTGTTGTGAGCAGTGCAGCATTGAGAACAGCTAGATGCCGAGTCCTGGGAGCTTAAGGGCTTCTTTCTTAAACTCTAGAACGTAGTCAGTTGAAACAACTCAAGTATCTCCCTTCTAAAGCACCTTGGAAGTACAAAACAGAGAAAGAAACGGCAAGGTCAATGCTCTGTGGGCGTTTTTGAATATAAGGCTTGAAGGGAAACTTTATTTTCCTCATTGGGATTTAGAGAGTTGCGGGGTCAATTCTCACTGACAGACAATCTAGTTGCATATGGTCCCTTCATGGCACAATTCCCTTTTTGATGACGAGAGAATTTCTAAGAAAGAAATTTGGAGGTTGCCATTCTTTGGTAGGTGCTCATCCTTCAGTAATCTTTAGTGAATTGGCGACCCCATTGACCACTAGCCACAGCTAACGTTCCTCTTGTGTCATGACACAGATTGGCATGCAGCAGAATCTTATTCAGTGTGGTCCTTGAGCTCTAGGAAGGATTCCAGGTCTCTTAGTACTGGCGGGTATTCACTAGGATGAGAAACGTACGAGAATGACGGCCTGTGTGTTTGGGCCTTTGTGAGCAATGTAGCGTTGGGAACAGCTAGATGCCGAGTCATGGGCAGTGAAGGGCTTCGTTGGTTAAACCTTTAGATTGTGGCAAATTGAAACAACTGAAGTATCACCCTTCTAAAGCACCTTTGTGGTACAAAAGAAGGAAAGAAATAGGAGGGTCAAGGCTCTGCGGACCCTTTCGAAAATAAGGTAAGGCTTGAAGGGAAACTTTATTTTCCTCATTGGGGTTTCGAGAGTTTTGGGCCCAATTCTACCTGAGAAACACTGTACTTACACATGTTCCCTTCAGAGCACCGTTGCCTTTGTGATGACAAGTGAGTTTCTAGGAAAGAGACTTGGAGGTTGTTATTCCTTGGCAGATGATCATCCTTCGGTAATCATCAGTGAATTGGCGAACCCGTTTGAGCTTTAGCCTCAAGCTAACGTTCCTCTTGTATCCTCCCACAGATTGGCATGCAGCAGAATCCATGTAGCGTTATTCAGTGTGGTTCTTGAACTCTTGGAAGCATTCCAGGTCTCTTAGGACTGGCAGGTCTGCACTAGGATGAGAAACGTACAAGAAGGACGGCCTGGGTGTTTGGGCCTTTGTGAGCAATGCAGCACTGGGAACAGCTAGCTGCTGAGTCATGGGCAGTGAAGGGCTTTTTTGGTTAAACGTCTAGATTGTTGCAAGTTGAGACAACTCAAGTATCTCCCTTCTAAAGCACCTTGGAGGTTCAAAACAGAGAAAGAAACCACAGGGTCAATGCCCTGCAGGCCCTTTTGAAAATAAGGCTTGGAGGGAAACTTTATTTTCCTCATTGGGATCTAGAGAGCTGCGGGCTCAATTCTCCCTGAGAAACACTGTAGTTGCACATGTTCTCTTCATAGCACAATTGCCTTTGTGATGACAAGTGAGTTTCTAGGAAAGAAACTTGGAGGTTGCCATTGTTTGGGAGGTGCTCACCCTTCGGTAATCTTCAGTGAAATGGCGAGCCTATTTGACGACCAGCCTCAAGCTAACGTTCCTCTTGTATCATGCCACAGGTTGACATGCAGCAGAATCCATGTAGCCTTATTCAGTGTGGTTCTTGAGCTTTAGGAAGCATTCCAGGTCTCTGAAAACTGGCGGGTCTCCACTAGGGTGAGAAGCGTACAAGAAGGACTGCCTGTGTTTTCGAGGAATTGTGAGCAATGCACCTTTGGCAACAGCTAGATGCCGAGTCATGGGCAGTGAAGGGCTTCTTTTTCTAAACCTCTAGAATGTGGTAAGTTGCAACAACTCAACTATCTCACTTGTAAGCACATTGGAGGTGCCAAAATGAGAACGAAACAGCAGGGTCAATGCTCTGTGAGCACTTTGGAAAATAAGGCTTGAAGGGAAGCTTTATTTACCTCCTTGGGATTTAGAGCGTGTCGGGCTCAATTCTCCCTGAGAAACACTGTAATTGCACATGTTCTCTTCATAGCACAAATGGCTTTGTGATGACAAGTGAGTTTCTAGGAAGGAAACTTGGAGGTGGCCATTCTTTTGTAACTGCTCATCCTTCAGTAATCGTCAGTGAGTTGGCGATCCCATTTGACCATTAACCTCAAGCTGACATTCCTCTTGTATCATGTCACAGGTTGGTATGCAGCAGAAACCATGTGGACTTATTCAGTGTGGTTGTTGAGCTGTGGGAAGCATTCCAGGTCTCCTAGGACTCGGGGGTCTTCACTAGATCTGATACGTACAAAAAGGACAGCCTGTGTCTTCGGGGCGTTGTGAGCAATGCACCGTTGGGAACAGCTAGTTGCCGAATCATGGGCAGTGAAGGGTTTCGTTGGATAAACGCCGAGATTGCGACACCTTGAAAACACCTAGCTATCAGCGTTCTGTTCACTCCTTCGTGCCAAACGTGTCTGCTTTTCTGCCTATCCCCGAGCACACGAAAAATATAATGATCCTACCCTTCCTTCTGGGAACCCACACGTGATGGAATCTACCCCAGGCAAGCCAGTGGACTTTAAGTGCAGCCTGAAAAATTACAGGTTTTCCCTTGAAAGCTAGGTATTCCGGAGATCCATTTTACACCCAGTCCTCACTAACCTATGACTCTGTAATCCCTTCAGCACACTCACTACTCCCTGTATCGCAAAGTTTACTCACTAACAGGTCTACTTGGTCACCTGAATGTCCAATAGGTACTCAGAAACGGCAGCATAAGATGCTGTGTCCTCCCCTTGGAGATTGAGGCTTGATGGGAAGTGGATTTTCCACATTGGAATGTCGACACTTGTGGCCTCAGTGTTACCTGATAAACAGTGTAGTTGCCCATCTTCTCCTCATTGCAGGATTGCCTTTTCAGGAGAAGTGATTTTCCATGAAACAAACGTTGCCTTTCAATTCCTGCTAGGTGCTCCTCGCTCAGCAACTTTTAGTGAATATGCCGAGCGCATGGGACGACTGGCCTCACTCTAACGTTCTGCTTTTCTCGTCACAATGGTAAGCAGGCAGCAGGTTCAATGCAGCTTTTGTCAAAGCAGTGCTTTTACTCTAGGAAGCCTTTTTGATGCCTTAGGACACGCCAGTGTGCACTAGGATCTAAGATGTACACGAGGGACTGCCAGTCTCTTCTGGGACTTGTGAGCGACGTTCAGTGGAGGACAACTCTATGCCAAAAAAGGGCAGTGAATGGCTTCTTTTGTTAAACCTCTAGAATGTGGTAAGTTGAAACAACTCAAGTATCTCCCTTCTAACGCACCATGGAGGTACAAAATCGAGAAAGAAAGAGCAGGTCAATGTTCGGTGGTCCCTTCTGAACATAAGGCATGAAGGGATACTTTATTTACCTCCTTGGGATTTAGAGAGTTGCAGGCTCAATTCTCCCTGAGAAACACTATACTTGCACATCTTCCCTTCATAGCACATTTGCCATTGTGATGACGAGAGTTTCTAGGAAAGAAACTTGGAGGTTGCCATTCCTTGGTAGTGGCTCATCCCTCGGGAATCTTCAGGGAATGGGCCAACCCCATGGGACATCTAGCCTCAAGTTTACGTTCAGCTTTTCTCATGACAGAGGTAGGCATTCAACGGGTTCCATGCAACCTTAGTGCCTGTGGTTCTTGAACTCTAGGAAGCATATCCGGTCTCTTTTGGCTCGCGGTTCTGCACTAGGTTTTGAAACGTACTAAAAGGACTGCCTGTGTCTTTGGGCGGTTGTGAGCAGTCTACCGTTGGGAACAACTAGATGCCAAGTGATGGGCAGTGAAGGACTTCGTTGGTTACACACCTAGATTGCGATAGCTTGAAAGCAACACCGTTATCAACGTTCCATGCCTTCCTTCATGAAAAGCGTGTCTACATTCTTGAGGAAACCTGAGCTGCACTGAAAAGCACAATTAGCCTACCCTTGCTTCTGGGAACTAATCCGTGAAGTCTGTCTGCCTCAATCAGCACCTACACTTCACGTCCAGCTTCAAAAATTACAGGGTTTGCCTTAACTGAGAGGTATTGCAGAGAAACATTGCCACCTAGGCCCCACTAAGGCATCAGCTTGATATCCTTACACCACAATCACGACTCCCAGCAGGGCAATGGTTACCAATGTCATGGTCCATCGTGTCCACTGCATGTGCAGTAAGAGAGTCAGAAACGCCAGGGGAATATTCTGCTTCGTCGCCATGTATATTGAGGCTTCCTGGGAAAGTTTATTTTCCTCATTGCAAAGCGGAGAGTTGCGGCCTCAGTGTTACCTGGTAAACACTGTTGTTGCCCATCTTCTCTTAATTGCACAATGGTCTATGTGAGGACAAGTGATTTTCCAAGAAAGAAACTTGGAGCTTGCCATTCCTTGGTAGGTGCTCATCCTTCGGTAATCTACAGTGAATTGGCGACCCCTTTTGACCACTAACTTCAAGCTAACGTTCCTCTTGTATCATGCCACAGGTTGGCATGCAGCAGAATCCATGTAGCCTTCTTCAGTGTGGTTCTTGGGCTCTAGGAAGGATTCCAGATCTCTCAGTACTAGCGGGTCTGCACCAGCCAGAGAAACGCACAAGAAGGACGGCCTGGGTGTTTGGGCCTTTGTGAGCAATGCAGCGTTGGGAACAGCTAGATGCCGAGTCATGGGCAGTGAAGGGCTTCTTTGGTTAAACCTCTAGATTGTGGCAAGTTGAAACAAGTCAAGTATCTCCCTTCTAAAGCACCTTGGAGGTACAAAATGGAGAAAGAAACAGCAGGGTCAATGCTCTTTTGGCCCTTTTGAAAATAAGGCTTGAAGGGAAACTTTATTTTCCTCATTGGGATTTACAGAGTTGCATGCTCAATTCTCCCTGAGAAACACTGTAGTTGCACATGTTCCATTCATAGCACAATTGCCTTTGTGATGAGAAGTGAGTTTCTAGGAAAGAAACTTGGAGGTTACCGTTCCTTGGTAGGTGCTCATCCTTCGGTAATCTTCAGTGAATTGGCGAACCCTTTTGACCAGTAGCCTCAAGGTAACGTTCCTCTGCTATCAAGCAACAGGTTGGCATGCAGCAGAATACATGTAGCCTCATTCAGGTTGGTTCCTGAGCTCTGGGAAGCATTCCAGGTCTCTTAATACTGGCAGGTCTGCACTAGGATGAGCAACGTACAAGAAGGATGGCCTGTGTCTTTGGGGTGTTGTGAGCAGTGCAGCATTGAGAACAGCTAGATGCCGAGTCCTGGGAGCTTAAGGGCTTCTTTCTTAAACTCTAGAACGTAGTCAGTTGAAACAACTCAAGTATCTCCCTTCTAAAGCACCTTGGAAGTACAAAACAGAGAAAGAAACGGCAAGGTCAATGCTCTGTGGGCGTTTTTGAATATAAGGCTTGAAGGGAAACTTTATTTTCCTCATTGGGATTTAGAGAGTTGCGGGGTCAATTCTCACTGACAGACAATCTAGTTGCATATGGTCCCTTCATGGCACAATTCCCTTTTTGATGACGAGAGAATTTCTAAGAAAGAAATTTGGAGGTTGCCATTCTTTGGTAGGTGCTCATCCTTCAGTAATCTTTAGTGAATTGGCGACCCCATTGACCACTAGCCACAGCTAACGTTCCTCTTGTGTCATGACACAGATTGGCATGCAGCAGAATCTTATTCAGTGTGGTCCTTGAGCTCTAGGAAGGATTCCAGGTCTCTTAGTACTGGCGGGTATTCACTAGGATGAGAAACGTACGAGAATGACGGCCTGTGTGTTTGGGCCTTTGTGAGCAATGTAGCGTTGGGAACAGCTAGATGCCGAGTCATGGGCAGTGAAGGGCTTCGTTGGTTAAACCTTTAGATTGTGGCAAATTGAAACAACTGAAGTATCACCCTTCTAAAGCACCTTTGTGGTACAAAAGAAGGAAAGAAATAGGAGGGTCAAGGCTCTGCGGACCCTTTCGAAAATAAGGTAAGGCTTGAAGGGAAACTTTATTTTCCTCATTGGGGTTTCGAGAGTTTTGGGCCCAATTCTACCTGAGAAACACTGTACTTACGCATGTTCCCTTCAGAGCACCGTTGCCTTTGTGATGACAAGTGAGTTTCTAGGAAAGAGACTTGGAGGTTGTTATTCCTTGGCAGATGATCATCCTTCGGTAATCATCAGTGAATTGGCGAACCCGTTTGAGCTTTAGCCTCAAGCTAACGTTCCTCTTGTATCCTCCCACAGATTGGCATGCAGCAGAATCCATGTAGCGTTATTCAGTGTGGTTCTTGAACTCTTGGAAGCATTCCAGGTCTCTTAGGACTGGCAGGTCTGCACTAGGATGAGAAACGTACAAGAAGGACGGCCTGGGTGTTTGGGCCTTTGTGAGCAATGCAGCACTGGGAACAGCTAGCTGCTGAGTCATGGGCAGTGAAGGGCTTTTTTGGTTAAACGTCTAGATTGTTGCAAGTTGAGACAACTCAAGTATCTCCCTTCTAAAGCACCTTGGAGGTTCAAAACAGAGAAAGAAACCACAGGGTCAATGCTCTGCAGGCCCTTTTGAAAATAAGGCTTGGAGGGAAACTTTATTTTCCTCATTGGGATCTAGAGAGCTGCGGGCTCAATTCTCCCTGAGAAACACTGTAGTTGCACATGTTCTCTTCATAGCACAATTGCCTTTGTGATGACAAGTGAGTTTCTAGGAAAGAAACTTGGAGGTTGCCATTGTTTGGGAGGTGCTCACCCTTCGGTAATCTTCAGTGAAATGGCGAGCCTATTTGACGACCAGCCTCAAGCTAACGTTCCTCTTGTATCATGCCACAGGTTGACATGCAGCAGAATCCATGTAGCCTTATTCAGTGTGGTTCTTGAGCTTTAGGAAGCATTCCAGGTCTCTGAAAACTGGCGGGTCTCCACTAGGGTGAGAAGCGTACAAGAAGGACTGCCTGTGTTTTCGAGGAATTGTGAGCAATGCACCTTTGGCAACAGCTAGATGCCGAGTCATGGGCAGTGAAGGGCTTCTTTTTCTAAACCTCTAGAATGTGGTAAGTTGCAACAACTCAACTATCTCACTTGTAAGCACATTGGAGGTGCCAAAATGAGAACGAAACAGCAGGGTCAATGCTCTGTGAGCACTTTGGAAAATAAGGCTTGAAGGGAAGCTTTATTTACCTCCTTGGGATTTAGAGCGTGTCGGGCTCAATTCTCCCTGAGAAACACTGTAATTGCACATGTTCTCTTCATAGCACAAATGGCTTTGTGATGACAAGTGAGTTTCTAGGAAGGAAACTTGGAGGTGGCCATTCTTTTGTAGCTGCTCATCCTTCAGTAATCGTCAGTGAGTTGGCGATCCCATTTGACCATTAACCTCAAGCTGACATTCCTCTTGTATCATGTCACAGGTTGGTATGCAGCAGAAACCATGTGGACTTATTCAGTGTGGTTGTTGAGCTGTGGGAAGCATTCCAGGTCTCCTAGGACTCGGGGGTCTTCACTAGATCTGATACGTACAAAAAGGACAGCCTGTGTCTTCGGGGCGTTGTGAGCAATGCACCGTTGGGAACAGCTAGTTGCCGAATCATGGGCAGTGAAGGGTTTCGTTGGATAAACGCCGAGATTGCGACACCTTGAAAACACCTAGCTATCAGCGTTCTGTTCACTCCTTCGTGCCAAACGTGTCTGCTTTTCTGCCTATCCCCGAGCACACGAAAAATATAATGATCCTACCCTTCCTTCTGGGAACCCACACGTGATGGAATCTACCCCAGGCAAGCCAGTGGACTTTAAGTGCAGCCTGAAAAATTACAGGTTTTCCCTTGAAAGCTAGGTATTCCGGAGATCCATTTTACACCCAGTCCTCACTAACCTATGACTCTGTAATCCCTTCAGCACACTCACTACTCCCTGTATCGCAAAGTTTACTCACTAACAGGTCTACTTGGTCACCTGAATGTCCAATAGGTACTCAGAAACGGCAGCATAAGATGCTGTGTCCTCCCCTTGGAGATTGAGGCTTGATGGGAAGTGGATTTTCCACATTGGAATGTCGACACTTGTGGCCTCAGTGTTACCTGATAAACAGTGTAGTTGCCCATCTTCTCCTCATTGCAGGATTGCCTTTTCAGGAGAAGTGATTTTCCATGAAACAAACGTTGCCTTTCAATTCCTGCTAGGTGCTCCTCGCTCAGCAACTTTTAGTGAATATGCCGAGCGCATGGGACGACTGGCCTCACTCTAACGTTCTGCTTTTCTCGTCACAATGGTAAGCAGGCAGCAGGTTCAATGCAGCTTTTGTCAAAGCAGTGCTTTTACTCTAGGAAGCCTTTTTGATGCCTTAGGACACGCCAGTGTGCACTAGGATCTAAGATGTACACGAGGGACTGCCAGTCTCTTCTGGGACTTGTGAGCGACGTTCAGTGGAGGACAACTCTATGCCAAAAAAGGGCAGTGAATGGCTTCTTTTGTTAAACCTCTAGAATGTGGTAAGTTGAAACAACTCAAGTATCTCCCTTCTAACGCACCATGGAGGTACAAAATCGAGAAAGAAAGAGCAGGTCAATGTTCGGTGGTCCCTTCTGAACATAAGGCATGAAGGGATACTTTATTTACCTCCTTGGGATTTAGAGAGTTGCAGGCTCAATTCTCCCTGAGAAACACTATACTTGCACATCTTCCCTTCATAGCACATTTGCCATTGTGATGACGAGAGTTTCTAGGAAAGAAACTTGGAGGTTGCCATTCCTTGGTAGTGGCTCATCCCTCGGGAATCTTCAGGGAATGGGCCAACCCCATGGGACATCTAGCCTCAAGTTTACGTTCAGCTTTTCTCATGACAGAGGTAGGCATTCAACGGGTTCCATGCAACCTTAGTGCCTGTGGTTCTTGAACTCTAGGAAGCATATCCGGTCTCTTTTGGCTCGCGGTTCTGCACTAGGTTTTGAAACGTACTAAAAGGACTGCCTGTGTCTTTGGGCGGTTGTGAGCAGTCTACCGTTGGGAACAACTAGATGCCAAGTGATGGGCAGTGAAGGACTTCGTTGGTTACACACCTAGATTGCGATAGCTTGAAAGCAACACCGTTATCAACGTTCCATGCCTTCCTTCATGAAAAGCGTGTCTACATTCTTGAGGAAACCTGAGCTGCACTGAAAAGCACAATTAGCCTACCCTTGCTTCTGGGAACTAATCCGTGAAGTCTGTCTGCCTCAATCAGCACCTACACTTCACGTCCAGCTTCAAAAATTACAGGGTTTGCCTTAACTGAGAGGTATTGCAGAGAAACATTGCCACCTAGGCCCCACTAAGGCATCAGCTTGATATCCTTACACCACAATCACGACTCCCAGCAGGGCAATGGTTACCAATGTCATGGTCCATCGTGTCCACTGCATGTGCAGTAAGAGAGTCAGAAACGCCAGGGGAATATTCTGCTTCGTCGCCATGTATATTGAGGCTTCCTGGGAAAGTTTATTTTCCTCATTGCAAAGCGGAGAGTTGCGGCCTCAGTGTTACCTGGTAAACACTGTTGTTGCCCATCTTCTCTTAATTGCACAATGGTCTATGTGAGGACAAGTGATTTTCCAAGAAAGAAACTTGGAGCTTGCCATTCCTTGGTAGGTGCTCATCCTTCGGTAATCTACAGTGAATTGGCGACCCCTTTTGACCACTAACTTCAAGCTAACGTTCCTCTTGTATCATGCCACAGGTTGGCATGCAGCAGAATCCATGTAGCCTTCTTCAGTGTGGTTCTTGGGCTCTAGGAAGGATTCCAGATCTCTCAGTACTAGCGGGTCTGCACCAGCCAGAGAAACGCACAAGAAGGACGGCCTGGGTGTTTGGGCCTTTGTGAGCAATGCAGCGTTGGGAACAGCTAGATGCCGAGTCATGGGCAGTGAAGGGCTTCTTTGGTTAAACCTCTAGATTGTGGCAAGTTGAAACAAGTCAAGTATCTCCCTTCTAAAGCACCTTGGAGGTACAAAATGGAGAAAGAAACAGCAGGGTCAATGCTCTTTTGGCCCTTTTGAAAATAAGGCTTGAAGGGAAACTTTATTTTCCTCATTGGGATTTACAGAGTTGCATGCTCAATTCTCCCTGAGAAACACTGTAGTTGCACATGTTCCATTCATAGCACAATTGCCTTTGTGATGAGAAGTGAGTTTCTAGGAAAGAAACTTGGAGGTTACCGTTCCTTGGTAGGTGCTCATCCTTCGGTAATCTTCAGTGAATTGGCGAACCCTTTTGACCAGTAGCCTCAAGGTAACGTTCCTCTGCTATCAAGCAACAGGTTGGCATGCAGCAGAATACATGTAGCCTCATTCAGGTTGGTTCCTGAGCTCTGGGAAGCATTCCAGGTCTCTTAATACTGGCAGGTCTGCACTAGGATGAGCAACGTACAAGAAGGATGGCCTGTGTCTTTGGGGTGTTGTGAGCAGTGCAGCATTGAGAACAGCTAGATGCCGAGTCCTGGGAGCTTAAGGGCTTCTTTCTTAAACTCTAGAACGTAGTCAGTTGAAACAACTCAAGTATCTCCCTTCTAAAGCACCTTGGAAGTACAAAACAGAGAAAGAAACGGCAAGGTCAATGCTCTGTGGGCGTTTTTGAATATAAGGCTTGAAGGGAAACTTTATTTTCCTCATTGGGATTTAGAGAGTTGCGGGGTCAATTCTCACTGACAGACAATCTAGTTGCATATGGTCCCTTCATGGCACAATTCCCTTTTTGATGACGAGAGAATTTCTAAGAAAGAAATTTGGAGGTTGCCATTCTTTGGTAGGTGCTCATCCTTCAGTAATCTTTAGTGAATTGGCGACCCCATTGACCACTAGCCACAGCTAACGTTCCTCTTGTGTCATGACACAGATTGGCATGCAGCAGAATCTTATTCAGTGTGGTCCTTGAGCTCTAGGAAGGATTCCAGGTCTCTTAGTACTGGCAGGTGTTCACTAGGATGAGAAACGTACGAGAATGACGGCCTGTGTGTTTGGGCCTTTGTGAGCAATGTAGCGTTGGGAACAGCTAGATGCCGAGTCATGGGCAGTGAAGGGCTTCGTTGGTTAAACCTTTAGATTGTGGCAAATTGAAACAACTGAAGTATCACCCTTCTAAAGCACCTTTGTGGTACAAAAGAAGGAAAGAAATAGGAGGGTCAAGGCTCTGCGGACCCTTTCGAAAATAAGGTAAGGCTTGAAGGGAAACTTTATTTTCCTCATTGGGGTTTCGAGAGTTTTGGGCCCAATTCTACCTGAGAAACACTGTACTTACGCATGTTCCCTTCAGAGCACCGTTGCCTTTGTGATGACAAGTGAGTTTCTAGGAAAGAGACTTGGAGGTTGTTATTCCTTGGCAGATGATCATCCTTCGGTAATCATCAGTGAATTGGCGAACCCGTTTGAGCTTTAGCCTCAAGCTAACGTTCCTCTTGTATCCTCCCACAGATTGGCATGCAGCAGAATCCATGTAGCGTTATTCAGTGTGGTTCTTGAACTCTTGGAAGCATTCCAGGTCTCTTAGGACTGGCAGGTCTGCACTAGGATGAGAAACGTACAAGAAGGACGGCCTGGGTGTTTGGGCCTTTGTGAGCAATGCAGCACTGGGAACAGCTAGCTGCTGAGTCATGGGCAGTGAAGGGCTTTTTTGGTTAAACGTCTAGATTGTTGCAAGTTGAGACAACTCAAGTATCTCCCTTCTAAAGCACCTTGGAGGTTCAAAACAGAGAAAGAAACCACAGGGTCAATGCTCTGCAGGCCCTTTTGAAAATAAGGCTTGGAGGGAAACTTTATTTTCCTCATTGGGATCTAGAGAGCTGCGGGCTCAATTCTCCCTGAGAAACACTGTAGTTGCACATGTTCTCTTCATAGCACAATTGCCTTTGTGATGACAAGTGAGTTTCTAGGAAAGAAACTTGGAGGTTGCCATTGTTTGGGAGGTGCTCACCCTTCGGTAATCTTCAGTGAAATGGCGAGCCTATTTGACGACCAGCCTCAAGCTAACGTTCCTCTTGTATCATGCCACAGGTTGACATGCAGCAGAATCCATGTAGCCTTATTCAGTGTGGTTCTTGAGCTTTAGGAAGCATTCCAGGTCTCTGAAAACTGGCGGGTCTCCACTAGGGTGAGAAGCGTACAAGAAGGACTGCCTGTGTTTTCGAGGAATTGTGAGCAATGCACCTTTGGCAACAGCTAGATGCCGAGTCATGGGCAGTGAAGGGCTTCTTTTTCTAAACCTCTAGAATGTGGTAAGTTGCAACAACTCAACTATCTCACTTGTAAGCACATTGGAGGTGCCAAAATGAGAACGAAACAGCAGGGGCAATGCTCTGTGAGCACTTTGGAAAATAAGGCTTGAAGGGAAGCTTTATTTACCTCCTTGGGATTTAGAGCGTGTCGGGCTCAATTCTCCCTGAGAAACACTGTAATTGCACATGTTCTCTTCATAGCACAAATGGCTTTGTGATGACAAGTGAGTTTCTAGGAAGGAAACTTGGAGGTGGCCATTCTTTTGTAGCTGCTCATCCTTCAGTAATCGTCAGTGAGTTGGCGATCCCATTTGACCATTAACCTCAAGCTGACATTCCTCTTGTATCATGTCACAGGTTGGTATGCAGCAGAAACCATGTGGACTTATTCAGTGTGGTTGTTGAGCTGTGGGAAGCATTCCAGGTCTCCTAGGACTCGGGGGTCTTCACTAGATCTGATACGTACAAAAAGGACAGCCTGTGTCTTCGGGGCGTTGTGAGCAATGCACCGTTGGGAACAGCTAGTTGCCGAATCATGGGCAGTGAAGGGTTTCGTTGGATAAACGCCGAGATTGCGACACCTTGAAAACACCTAGCTATCAGCGTTCTGTTCACTCCTTCGTGCCAAACGTGTCTGCTTTTCTGCCTATCCCCGAGCACACGAAAAATATAATGATCCTACCCTTCCTTCTGGGAACCCACACGTGATGGAATCTACCCCAGGCAAGCCAGTGGACTTTAAGTGCAGCCTGAAAAATTACAGGTTTTCCCTTGAAAGCTAGGTATTCCGGAGATCCATTTTACACCCAGTCCTCACTAACCTATGACTCTGTAATCCCTTCAGCACACTCACTACTCCCTGTATCGCAAAGTTTACTCACTAACAGGTCTACTTGGTCACCTGAATGTCCAATAGGTACTCAGAAACGGCAGCATAAGATGCTGTGTCCTCCCCTTGGAGATTGAGGCTTGATGGGAAGTGGATTTTCCACATTGGAATGTCGACACTTGTGGCCTCAGTGTTACCTGATAAACAGTGTAGTTGCCCATCTTCTCCTCATTGCAGGATTGCCTTTTCAGGAGAAGTGATTTTCCATGAAACAAACGTTGCCTTTCAATTCCTGCTAGGTGCTCCTCGCTCAGCAACTTTTAGTGAATATGCCGAGCGCATGGGACGACTGGCCTCACTCTAACGTTCTGCTTTTCTCGTCACAATGGTAAGCAGGCAGCAGGTTCAATGCAGCTTTTGTCAAAGCAGTGCTTTTACTCTAGGAAGCCTTTTTGATGCCTTAGGACACGCCAGTGTGCACTAGGATCTAAGATGTACACGAGGGACTGCCAGTCTCTTCTGGGACTTGTGAGCGACGTTCAGTGGAGGACAACTCTATGCCAAAAAAGGGCAGTGAATGGCTTCTTTTGTTAAACCTCTAGAATGTGGTAAGTTGAAACAACTCAAGTATCTCCCTTCTAACGCACCATGGAGGTACAAAATCGAGAAAGAAAGAGCAGGTCAATGTTCGGTGGTCCCTTCTGAACATAAGGCATGAAGGGATACTTTATTTACCTCCTTGGGATTTAGAGAGTTGCAGGCTCAATTCTCCCTGAGAAACACTATACTTGCACATCTTCCCTTCATAGCACATTTGCCATTGTGATGACGAGAGTTTCTAGGAAAGAAACTTGGAGGTTGCCATTCCTTGGTAGTGGCTCATCCCTCGGGAATCTTCAGGGAATGGGCCAACCCCATGGGACATCTAGCCTCAAGTTTATGTTCAGCTTTTCTCATGACAGAGGTAGGCATTCAACGGGTTCCATGCAACCTTAGTGCCTGTGGTTCTTGAACTCTAGGAAGCATATCCGGTCTCTTTTGGCTCGCGGTTCTGCACTAGGTTTTGAAACGTACTAAAAGGACTGCCTGTGTCTTTGGGCGGTTGTGAGCAGTCTACCGTTGGGAACAACTAGATGCCAAGTGATGGGCAGTGAAGGACTTCGTTGGTTACACACCTAGATTGCGATAGCTTGAAAGCAGCACCGTTATCAACGTTCCATGCCTTCCTTCATGAAAAGCGTGTCTACATTCTTGAGGAAACCTGAGCTGCACTGAAAAGCACAATTAGCCTACCCTTGCTTCTGGGAACTAATCCGTGAAGTCTGTCTGCCTCAATCAGCACCTACACTTCACGTCCAGCTTCAAAAATTACAGGGTTTGCCTTAACTGAGAGGTATTGCAGAGAAACATTGCCACCTAGGCCCCACTAAGGCATCAGCTTGATATCCTTACACCACAATCACGACTCCCAGCAGGGCAATGGTTACCAATGTCATGGTCCATCGTGTCCACTGCATGTGCAGTAAGAGAGTCAGAAACGCCAGGGGAATATTCTGCTTCGTCGCCATGTATATTGAGGCTTCCTGGGAAAGTTTATTTTCCTCATTGCAAAGCGGAGAGTTGTGGCCTCAGTGTTACCTGGTAAACACTGTTGTTGCCCATCTTCTCTTAATTGCACAATGGTCTATGTGAGGACAAGTGATTTTCCAAGAAAGAAACTTGGAGCTTGCCATTCCTTGGTAGGTGCTCATCCTTCGGTAATCTACAGTGAATTGGCGACCCCTTTTGACCACTAACTTCAAGCTAACGTTCCTCTTGTATCATGCCACAGGTTGGCATGCAGCAGAATCCATGTAGCCTTCTTCAGTGTGGTTCTTGGGCTCTAGGAAGGATTCCAGATCTCTCAGTACTAGCGGGTCTGCACCAGCCAGAGAAACGCACAAGAAGGACGGCCTGGGTGTTTGGGCCTTTGTGAGCAATGCAGCGTTGGGAACAGCTAGATGCCGAGTCATGGGCAGTGAAGGGCTTCTTTGGTTAAACCTCTAGATTGTGGCAAGTTGAAACAAGTCAAGTATCTCCCTTCTAAAGCACCTTGGAGGTACAAAATGGAGAAAGAAACAGCAGGGTCAATGCTCTTTTGGCCCTTTTGAAAATAAGGCTTGAAGGGAAACTTTATTTTCCTCATTGGGATTTACAGAGTTGCATGCTCAATTCTCCCTGAGAAACACTGTAGTTGCACATGTTCCATTCATAGCACAATTGCCTTTGTGATGAGAAGTGAGTTTCTAGGAAAGAAACTTGGAGGTTACCGTTCCTTGGTAGGTGCTCATCCTTCGGTAATCTTCAGTGAATTGGCGAACCCTTTTGACCAGTAGCCTCAAGGTAACGTTCCTCTGCTATCAAGCAACAGGTTGGCATGCAGCAGAATACATGTAGCCTCATTCAGGTTGGTTCCTGAGCTCTGGGAAGCATTCCAGGTCTCTTAATACTGGCAGGTCTGCACTAGGATGAGCAACGTACAAGAAGGATGGCCTGTGTCTTTGGGGTGTTGTGAGCAGTGCAGCATTGAGAACAGCTAGATGCCGAGTCCTGGGAGCTTAAGGGCTTCTTTCTTAAACTCTAGAACGTAGTCAGTTGAAACAACTCAAGTATCTCCCTTCTAAAGCACCTTGGAAGTACAAAACAGAGAAAGAAACGGCAAGGTCAATGCTCTGTGGGCGTTTTTGAATATAAGGCTTGAAGGGAAACTTTATTTTCCTCATTGGGATTTAGAGAGTTGCGGGGTCAATTCTCACTGACAGACAATCTAGTTGCATATGGTCCCTTCATGGCACAATTCCCTTTTTGATGACGAGAGAATTTCTAAGAAAGAAATTTGGAGGTTGCCATTCTTTGGTAGGTGCTCATCCTTCAGTAATCTTTAGTGAATTGGCGACCCCATTGACCACTAGCCACAGCTAACGTTCCTCTTGTGTCATGACACAGATTGGCATGCAGCAGAATCTTATTCAGTGTGGTCCTTGAGCTCTAGGAAGGATTCCAGGTCTCTTAGTACTGGCGGGTATTCACTAGGATGAGAAACGTACGAGAATGACGGCCTGTGTGTTTGGGCCTTTGTGAGCAATGTAGCGTTGGGAACAGCTAGATGCCGAGTCATGGGCAGTGAAGGGCTTCGTTGGTTAAACCTTTAGATTGTGGCAAATTGAAACAACTGAAGTATCACCCTTCTAAAGCACCTTTGTGGTACAAAAGAAGGAAAGAAATAGGAGGGTCAAGGCTCTGCGGACCCTTTCGAAAATAAGGTAAGGCTTGAAGGGAAACTTTATTTTCCTCATTGGGGTTTCGAGAGTTTTGGGCCCAATTCTACCTGAGAAACACTGTACTTACGCATGTTCCCTTCAGAGCACCGTTGCCTTTGTGATGACAAGTGAGTTTCTAGGAAAGAGACTTGGAGGTTGTTATTCCTTGGCAGATGATCATCCTTCGGTAATCATCAGTGAATTGGCGAACCCGTTTGAGCTTTAGCCTCAAGCTAACGTTCCTCTTGTATCCTCCCACAGATTGGCATGCAGCAGAATCCATGTAGCGTTATTCAGTGTGGTTCTTGAACTCTTGGAAGCATTCCAGGTCTCTTAGGACTGGCAGGTCTGCACTAGGATGAGAAACGTACAAGAAGGACGGCCTGGGTGTTTGGGCCTTTGTGAGCAATGCAGCACTGGGAACAGCTAGCTGCTGAGTCATGGGCAGTGAAGGGCTTTTTTGGTTAAACGTCTAGATTGTTGCAAGTTGAGACAACTCAAGTATCTCCCTTCTAAAGCACCTTGGAGGTTCAAAACAGAGAAAGAAACCACAGGGTCAATGCTCTGCAGGCCCTTTTGAAAATAAGGCTTGGAGGGAAACTTTATTTTCCTCATTGGGATCTAGAGAGCTGCGGGCTCAATTCTCCCTGAGAAACACTGTAGTTGCACATGTTCTCTTCATAGCACAATTGCCTTTGTGATGACAAGTGAGTTTCTAGGAAAGAAACTTGGAGGTTGCCATTGTTTGGGAGGTGCTCACCCTTCGGTAATCTTCAGTGAAATGGCGAGCCTATTTGACGACCAGCCTCAAGCTAACGTTCCTCTTGTATCATGCCACAGGTTGACATGCAGCAGAATCCATGTAGCCTTATTCAGTGTGGTTCTTGAGCTTTAGGAAGCATTCCAGGTCTCTGAAAACTGGCGGGTCTCCACTAGGGTGAGAAGCGTACAAGAAGGACTGCCTGTGTTTTCGAGGAATTGTGAGCAATGCACCTTTGGCAACAGCTAGATGCCGAGTCATGGGCAGTGAAGGGCTTCTTTTTCTAAACCTCTAGAATGTGGTAAGTTGCAACAACTCAACTATCTCACTTGTAAGCACATTGGAGGTGCCAAAATGAGAACGAAACAGCAGGGTCAATGCTCTGTGAGCACTTTGGAAAATAAGGCTTGAAGGGAAGCTTTATTTACCTCCTTGGGATTTAGAGCGTGTCGGGCTCAATTCTCCCTGAGAAACACTGTAATTGCACATGTTCTCTTCATAGCACAAATGGCTTTGTGATGACAAGTGAGTTTCTAGGAAGGAAACTTGGAGGTGGCCATTCTTTTGTAGCTGCTCATCCTTCAGTAATCGTCAGTGAGTTGGCGATCCCATTTGACCATTAACCTCAAGCTGACATTCCTCTTGTATCATGTCACAGGTTGGTATGCAGCAGAAACCATGTGGACTTATTCAGTGTGGTTGTTGAGCTGTGGGAAGCATTCCAGGTCTCCTAGGACTCGGGGGTCTTCACTAGATCTGATACGTACAAAAAGGACAGCCTGTGTCTTCGGGGCGTTGTGAGCAATGCACCGTTGGGAACAGCTAGTTGCCGAATCATGGGCAGTGAAGGGTTTCGTTGGATAAACGCCGAGATTGCGACACCTTGAAAACACCTAGCTATCAGCGTTCTGTTCACTCCTTCGTGCCAAACGTGTCTGCTTTTCTGCCTATCCCCGAGCACACGAAAAATATAATGATCCTACCCTTCCTTCTGGGAACCCACACGTGATGGAATCTACCCCAGGCAAGCCAGTGGACTTTAAGTGCAGCCTGAAAAATTACAGGTTTTCCCTTGAAAGCTAGGTATTCCGGAGATCCATTTTACACCCAGTCCTCACTAACCTATGACTCTGTAATCCCTTCAGCACACTCACTACTCCCTGTATCGCAAAGTTTACTCACTAACAGGTCTACTTGGTCACCTGAATGTCCAATAGGTACTCAGAAACGGCAGCATAAGATGCTGTGTCCTCCCCTTGGAGATTGAGGCTTGATGGGAAGTGGATTTTCCACATTGGAATGTCGACACTTGTGGCCTCAGTGTTACCTGATAAACAGTGTAGTTGCCCATCTTCTCCTCATTGCAGGATTGCCTTTTCAGGAGAAGTGATTTTCCATGAAACAAACGTTGCCTTTCAATTCCTGCTAGGTGCTCCTCGCTCAGCAACTTTTAGTGAATATGCCGAGCGCATGGGACGACTGGCCTCACTCTAACGTTCTGCTTTTCTCGTCACAATGGTAAGCAGGCAGCAGGTTCAATGCAGCTTTTGTCAAAGCAGTGCTTTTACTCTAGGAAGCCTTTTTGATGCCTTAGGACACGCCAGTGTGCACTAGGATCTAAGATGTACACGAGGGACTGCCAGTCTCTTCTGGGACTTGTGAGCGACGTTCAGTGGAGGACAACTCTATGCCAAAAAAGGGCAGTGAATGGCTTCTTTTGTTAAACCTCTAGAATGTGGTAAGTTGAAACAACTCAAGTATCTCCCTTCTAACGCACCATGGAGGTACAAAATCGAGAAAGAAAGAGCAGGTCAATGTTCGGTGGTCCCTTCTGAACATAAGGCATGAAGGGATACTTTATTTACCTCCTTGGGATTTAGAGAGTTGCAGGCTCAATTCTCCCTGAGAAACACTATACTTGCACATCTTCCCTTCATAGCACATTTGCCATTGTGATGACGAGAGTTTCTAGGAAAGAAACTTGGAGGTTGCCATTCCTTGGTAGTGGCTCATCCCTCGGGAATCTTCAGGGAATGGGCCAACCCCATGGGACATCTAGCCTCAAGTTTATGTTCAGCTTTTCTCATGACAGAGGTAGGCATTCAACGGGTTCCATGCAACCTTAGTGCCTGTGGTTCTTGAACTCTAGGAAGCATATCCGGTCTCTTTTGGCTCGCGGTTCTGCACTAGGTTTTGAAACGTACTAAAAGGACTGCCTGTGTCTTTGGGCGGTTGTGAGCAGTCTACCGTTGGGAACAACTAGATGCCAAGTGATGGGCAGTGAAGGACTTCGTTGGTTACACACCTAGATTGCGATAGCTTGAAAGCAGCACCGTTATCAACGTTCCATGCCTTCCTTCATGAAAAGCGTGTCTACATTCTTGAGGAAACCTGAGCTGCACTGAAAAGCACAATTAGCCTACCCTTGCTTCTGGGAACTAATCCGTGAAGTCTGTCTGCCTCAATCAGCACCTACACTTCACGTCCAGCTTCAAAAATTACAGGGTTTGCCTTAACTGAGAGGTATTGCAGAGAAACATTGCCACCTAGGCCCCACTAAGGCATCAGCTTGATATCCTTACACCACAATCACGACTCCCAGCAGGGCAATGGTTACCAATGTCATGGTCCATCGTGTCCACTGCATGTGCAGTAAGAGAGTCAGAAACGCCAGGGGAATATTCTGCTTCGTCGCCATGTATATTGAGGCTTCCTGGGAAAGTTTATTTTCCTCATTGCAAAGCGGAGAGTTGCGGCCTCAGTGTTACCTGGTAAACACTGTTGTTGCCCATCTTCTCTTAATTGCACAATGGTCTATGTGAGGACAAGTGATTTTCCAAGAAAGAAACTTGGAGCTTGCCATTCCTTGGTAGGTGCTCATCCTTCGGTAATCTACAGTGAATTGGCGACCCCTTTTGACCACTAACTTCAAGCTAACGTTCCTCTTGTATCATGCCACAGGTTGGCATGCAGCAGAATCCATGTAGCCTTCTTCAGTGTGGTTCTTGGGCTCTAGGAAGGATTCCAGATCTCTCAGTACTAGCGGGTCTGCACCAGCCAGAGAAACGCACAAGAAGGACGGCCTGGGTGTTTGGGCCTTTGTGAGCAATGCAGCGTTGGGAACAGCTAGATGCCGAGTCATGGGCAGTGAAGGGCTTCTTTGGTTAAACCTCTAGATTGTGGCAAGTTGAAACAAGTCAAGTATCTCCCTTCTAAAGCACCTTGGAGGTACAAAATGGAGAAAGAAACAGCAGGGTCAATGCTCTTTTGGCCCTTTTGAAAATAAGGCTTGAAGGGAAACTTTATTTTCCTCATTGGGATTTACAGAGTTGCATGCTCAATTCTCCCTGAGAAACACTGTAGTTGCACATGTTCCATTCATAGCACAATTGCCTTTGTGATGAGAAGTGAGTTTCTAGGAAAGAAACTTGGAGGTTACCGTTCCTTGGTAGGTGCTCATCCTTCGGTAATCTTCAGTGAATTGGCGAACCCTTTTGACCAGTAGCCTCAAGGTAACGTTCCTCTGCTATCAAGCAACAGGTTGGCATGCAGCAGAATACATGTAGCCTCATTCAGGTTGGTTCCTGAGCTCTGGGAAGCATTCCAGGTCTCTTAATACTGGCAGGTCTGCACTAGGATGAGCAACGTACAAGAAGGATGGCCTGTGTCTTTGGGGTGTTGTGAGCAGTGCAGCATTGAGAACAGCTAGATGCCGAGTCCTGGGAGCTTAAGGGCTTCTTTCTTAAACTCTAGAACGTAGTCAGTTGAAACAACTCAAGTATCTCCCTTCTAAAGCACCTTGGAAGTACAAAACAGAGAAAGAAACGGCAAGGTCAATGCTCTGTGGGCGTTTTTGAATATAAGGCTTGAAGGGAAACTTTATTTTCCTCATTGGGATTTAGAGAGTTGCGGGGTCAATTCTCACTGACAGACAATCTAGTTGCATATGGTCCCTTCATGGCACAATTCCCTTTTTGATGACGAGAGAATTTCTAAGAAAGAAATTTGGAGGTTGCCATTCTTTGGTAGGTGCTCATCCTTCAGTAATCTTTAGTGAATTGGCGACCCCATTGACCACTAGCCACAGCTAACGTTCCTCTTGTGTCATGACACAGATTGGCATGCAGCAGAATCTTATTCAGTGTGGTCCTTGAGCTCTAGGAAGGATTCCAGGTCTCTTAGTACTGGCGGGTATTCACTAGGATGAGAAACGTACGAGAATGACGGCCTGTGTGTTTGGGCCTTTGTGAGCAATGTAGCGTTGGGAACAGCTAGATGCCGAGTCATGGGCAGTGAAGGGCTTCGTTGGTTAAACCTTTAGATTGTGGCAAATTGAAACAACTGAAGTATCACCCTTCTAAAGCACCTTTGTGGTACAAAAGAAGGAAAGAAATAGGAGGGTCAAGGCTCTGCGGACCCTTTCGAAAATAAGGTAAGGCTTGAAGGGAAACTTTATTTTCCTCATTGGGGTTTCGAGAGTTTTGGGCCCAATTCTACCTGAGAAA
Organism: Balaenoptera physalus; assembly: GCF_965194825.1. Taxonomy (NCBI): domain Eukaryota; kingdom Metazoa; phylum Chordata; class Mammalia; order Artiodactyla; family Balaenopteridae; genus Balaenoptera; species Balaenoptera physalus. Next base: position 47,018 of record NW_028124682.1, read on the forward strand.
CACTGTACTTACACATGTTCCCTTCAGAGCACCGTTGCCTTTGTGATGACAAGTGAGTTTCTAGGAAAGAGACTTGGAGGTTGTTATTCCTTGGCAGATGATCATCCTTCGGTAATCATCAGTGAATTGGCGAACCCGTTTGAGCTTTAGCCTCAAGCTAACGTTCCTCTTGTATCCTCCCACAGATTGGCATGCAGCAGAATCCATGTAGCGTTATTCAGTGTGGTTCTTGAACTCTTGGAAGCATTCCAGGTCTCTTAGGACTGGCAGGTCTGCACTAGGATGAGAAACGTACAAGAAGGACGGCCTGGGTGTTTGGGCCTTTGTGAGCAATGCAGCACTGGGAACAGCTAGCTGCTGAGTCATGGGCAGTGAAGGGCTTTTTTGGTTAAACGTCTAGATTGTTGCAAGTTGAGACAACTCAAGTATCTCCCTTCTAAAGCACCTTGGAGGTTCAAAACAGAGAAAGAAACCACAGGGTCAATGCTCTGCAGGCCCTTTTGAAAATAAGGCTTGGAGGGAAACTTTATTTTCCTCATTGGGATCTAGAGAGCTGCGGGCTCAATTCTCCCTGAGAAACACTGTAGTTGCACATGTTCTCTTCATAGCACAATTGCCTTTGTGATGACAAGTGAGTTTCTAGGAAAGAAACTTGGAGGTTGCCATTGTTTGGGAGGTGCTCACCCTTCGGTAATCTTCAGTGAAATGGCGAGCCTATTTGACGACCAGCCTCAAGCTAACGTTCCTCTTGTATCATGCCACAGGTTGACATGCAGCAGAATCCATGTAGCCTTATTCAGTGTGGTTCTTGAGCTTTAGGAAGCATTCCAGGTCTCTGAAAACTGGCGGGTCTCCACTAGGGTGAGAAGCGTACAAGAAGGACTGCCTGTGTTTTCGAGGAATTGTGAGCAATGCACCTTTGGCAACAGCTAGATGCCGAGTCATGGGCAGTGAAGGGCTTCTTTTTCTAAACCTCTAGAATGTGGTAAGTTGCAACAACTCAACTATCTCACTTGTAAGCACATTGGAGGTGCCAAAATGAGAACGAAACAGCAGGGTCAATGCTCTGTGAGCACTTTGGAAAATAAGGCTTGAAGGGAAGCTTTATTTACCTCCTTGGGATTTAGAGGGTGTCGGGCTCAATTCTCCCTGAGAAACACTGTAATTGCACATGTTCTCTTCATAGCACAAATGGCTTTGTGATGACAAGTGAGTTTCTAGGAAGGAAACTTGGAGGTGGCCATTCTTTTGTAACTGCTCATCCTTCAGTAATCGTCAGTGAGTTGGCGATCCCATTTGACCATTAACCTCAAGCTGACATTCCTCTTGTATCATGTCACAGGTTGGTATGCAGCAGAAACCATGTGGACTTATTCAGTGTGGTTGTTGAGCTGTGGGAAGCATTCCAGGTCTCCTAGGACTCGGGGGTCTTCACTAGATCTGATACGTACAAAAAGGACAGCCTGTGTCTTCGGGGCGTTGTGAGCAATGCACCGTTGGGAACAGCTAGTTGCCGAATCATGGGCAGTGAAGGGTTTCGTTGGATAAACGCCGAGATTGCGACACCTTGAAAACACCTAGCTATCAGCGTTCTGTTCACTCCTTCGTGCCAAACGTGTCTGCTTTTCTGCCTATCCCCGAGCACACGAAAAATATAATGATCCTACCCTTCCTTCTGGGAACCCACACGTGATGGAATCTACCCCAGGCAAGCCAGTGGACTTTAAGTGCAGCCTGAAAAATTACAGGTTTTCCCTTGAAAGCTAGGTATTCCGGAGATCCATTTTACACCCAGTCCTCACTAACCTATGACTCTGTAATCCCTTCAGCACACTCACTACTCCCTGTATCGCAAAGTTTACTCACTAACAGGTCTACTTGGTCACCTGAATGTCCAATAGGTACTCAGAAACGGCAGCATAAGATGCTGTGTCCTCCCCTTGGAGATTGAGGCTTGATGGGAAGTGGATTTTCCACATTGGAATGTCGACACTTGTGGCCTCAGTGTTACCTGATAAACAGTGTAGTTGCCCATCTTCTCCTCATTGCAGGATTGCCTTTTCAGGAGAAGTGATTTTCCATGAAACAAACGTTGCCTTTCAATTCCTGCTAGGTGCTCCTCGCTCAGCAACTTTTAGTGAATATGCCGAGCGCATGGGACGACTGGCCTCACTCTAACGTTCTGCTTTTCTCGTCACAATGGTAAGCAGGCAGCAGGTTCAATGCAGCTTTTGTCAAAGCAGTGCTTTTACTCTAGGAAGCCTTTTTGATGCCTTAGGACACGCCAGTGTGCACTAGGATCTAAGATGTACACGAGGGACTGCCAGTCTCTTCTGGGACTTGTGAGCGACGTTCAGTGGAGGACAACTCTATGCCAAAAAAGGGCAGTGAATGGCTTCTTTTGTTAAACCTCTAGAATGTGGTAAGTTGAAACAACTCAAGTATCTCCCTTCTAACGCACCATGGAGGTACAAAATCGAGAAAGAAAGAGCAGGTCAATGTTCGGTGGTCCCTTCTGAACATAAGGCATGAAGGGATACTTTATTTACCTCCTTGGGATTTAGAGAGTTGCAGGCTCAATTCTCCCTGAGAAACACTATACTTGCACATCTTCCCTTCATAGCACATTTGCCATTGTGATGACGAGAGTTTCTAGGAAAGAAACTTGGAGGTTGCCATTCCTTGGTAGTGGCTCATCCCTCGGGAATCTTCAGGGAATGGGCCAACCCCATGGGACATCTAGCCTCAAGTTTACGTTCAGCTTTTCTCATGACAGAGGTAGGCATTCAACGGGTTCCATGCAACCTTAGTGCCTGTGGTTCTTGAACTCTAGGAAGCATATCCGGTCTCTTTTGGCTCGCGGTTCTGCACTAGGTTTTGAAACGTACTAAAAGGACTGCCTGTGTCTTTGGGCGGTTGTGAGCAGTCTACCGTTGGGAACAACTAGATGCCAAGTGATGGGCAGTGAAGGACTTCGTTGGTTACACACCTAGATTGCGATAGCTTGAAAGCAACACCGTTATCAACGTTCCATGCCTTCCTTCATGAAAAGCGTGTCTACATTCTTGAGGAAACCTGAGCTGCACTGAAAAGCACAATTAGCCTACCCTTGCTTCTGGGAACTAATCCGTGAAGTCTGTCTGCCTCAATCAGCACCTACACTTCACGTCCAGCTTCAAAAATTACAGGGTTTGCCTTAACTGAGAGGTATTGCAGAGAAACATTGCCACCTAGGCCCCACTAAGGCATCAGCTTGATATCCTTACACCACAATCACGACTCCCAGCAGGGCAATGGTTACCAATGTCATGGTCCATCGTGTCCACTGCATGTGCAGTAAGAGAGTCAGAAACGCCAGGGGAATATTCTGCTTCGTCGCCATGTATATTGAGGCTTCCTGGGAAAGTTTATTTTCCTCATTGCAAAGCGGAGAGTTGCGGCCTCAGTGTTACCTGGTAAACACTGTTGTTGCCCATCTTCTCTTAATTGCACAATGGTCTATGTGAGGACAAGTGATTTTCCAAGAAAGAAACTTGGAGCTTGCCATTCCTTGGTAGGTGCTCATCCTTCGGTAATCTACAGTGAATTGGCGACCCCTTTTGACCACTAACTTCAAGCTAACGTTCCTCTTGTATCATGCCACAGGTTGGCATGCAGCAGAATCCATGTAGCCTTCTTCAGTGTGGTTCTTGGGCTCTAGGAAGGATTCCAGATCTCTCAGTACTAGCGGGTCTGCACCAGCCAGAGAAACGCACAAGAAGGACGGCCTGGGTGTTTGGGCCTTTGTGAGCAATGCAGCGTTGGGAACAGCTAGATGCCGAGTCATGGGCAGTGAAGGGCTTCTTTGGTTAAACCTCTAGATTGTGGCAAGTTGAAACAAGTCAAGTATCTCCCTTCTAAAGCACCTTGGAGGTACAAAATGGAGAAAGAAACAGCAGGGTCAATGCTCTTTTGGCCCTTTTGAAAATAAGGCTTGAAGGGAAACTTTATTTTCCTCATTGGGATTTACAGAGTTGCATGCTCAATTCTCCCTGAGAAACACTGTAGTTGCACATGTTCCATTCATAGCACAATTGCCTTTGTGATGAGAAGTGAGTTTCTAGGAAAGAAACTTGGAGGTTACCGTTCCTTGGTAGGTGCTCATCCTTCGGTAATCTTCAGTGAATTGGCGAACCCTTTTGACCAGTAGCCTCAAGGTAACGTTCCTCTGCTATCAAGCAACAGGTTGGCATGCAGCAGAATACATGTAGCCTCATTCAGGTTGGTTCCTGAGCTCTGGGAAGCATTCCAGGTCTCTTAATACTGGCAGGTCTGCACTAGGATGAGCAACGTACAAGAAGGATGGCCTGTGTCTTTGGGGTGTTGTGAGCAGTGCAGCATTGAGAACAGCTAGATGCCGAGTCCTGGGAGCTTAAGGGCTTCTTTCTTAAACTCTAGAACGTAGTCAGTTGAAACAACTCAAGTATCTCCCTTCTAAAGCACCTTGGAAGTACAAAACAGAGAAAGAAACGGCAAGGTCAATGCTCTGTGGGCGTTTTTGAATATAAGGCTTGAAGGGAAACTTTATTTTCCTCATTGGGATTTAGAGAGTTGCGGGGTCAATTCTCACTGACAGACAATCTAGTTGCATATGGTCCCTTCATGGCACAATTCCCTTTTTGATGACGAGAGAATTTCTAAGAAAGAAATTTGGAGGTTGCCATTCTTTGGTAGGTGCTCATCCTTCAGTAATCTTTAGTGAATTGGCGACCCCATTGACCACTAGCCACAGCTAACGTTCCTCTTGTGTCATGACACAGATTGGCATGCAGCAGAATCTTATTCAGTGTGGTCCTTGAGCTCTAGGAAGGATTCCAGGTCTCTTAGTACTGGCGGGTATTCACTAGGATGAGAAACGTACGAGAATGACGGCCTGTGTGTTTGGGCCTTTGTGAGCAATGTAGCGTTGGGAACAGCTAGATGCCGAGTCATGGGCAGTGAAGGGCTTCGTTGGTTAAACCTTTAGATTGTGGCAAATTGAAACAACTGAAGTATCACCCTTCTAAAGCACCTTTGTGGTACAAAAGAAGGAAAGAAATAGGAGGGTCAAGGCTCTGTGGACCCTTTCGAAAATAAGGTAAGGCTTGAAGGGAAACTTTATTTTCCTCATTGGGGTTTCGAGAGTTTTGGGCCCAATTCTACCTGAGAAACACTGTACTTACGCATGTTCCCTTCAGAGCACCGTTGCCTTTGTGATGACAAGTGAGTTTCTAGGAAAGAGACTTGGAGGTTGTTATTCCTTGGCAGATGATCATCCTTCGGTAATCATCAGTGAATTGGCGAACCCGTTTGAGCTTTAGCCTCAAGCTAACGTTCCTCTTGTATCCTCCCACAGATTGGCATGCAGCAGAATCCATGTAGCGTTATTCAGTGTGGTTCTTGAACTCTTGGAAGCATTCCAGGTCTCTTAGGACTGGCAGGTCTGCACTAGGATGAGAAACGTACAAGAAGGACGGCCTGGGTGTTTGGGCCTTTGTGAGCAATGCAGCACTGGGAACAGCTAGCTGCTGAGTCATGGGCAGTGAAGGGCTTTTTTGGTTAAACGTCTAGATTGTTGCAAGTTGAGACAACTCAAGTATCTCCCTTCTAAAGCACCTTGGAGGTTCAAAACAGAGAAAGAAACCACAGGGTCAATGCTCTGCAGGCCCTTTTGAAAATAAGGCTTGGAGGGAAACTTTATTTTCCTCATTGGGATCTAGAGAGCTGCGGGCTCAATTCTCCCTGAGAAACACTGTAGTTGCACATGTTCTCTTCATAGCACAATTGCCTTTGTGATGACAAGTGAGTTTCTAGGAAAGAAACTTGGAGGTTGCCATTGTTTGGGAGGTGCTCACCCTTCGGTAATCTTCAGTGAAATGGCGAGCCTATTTGACGACCAGCCTCAAGCTAACGTTCCTCTTGTATCATGCCACAGGTTGACATGCAGCAGAATCCATGTAGCCTTATTCAGTGTGGTTCTTGAGCTTTAGGAAGCATTCCAGGTCTCTGAAAACTGGCGGGTCTCCACTAGGGTGAGAAGCGTACAAGAAGGACTGCCTGTGTTTTCGAGGAATTGTGAGCAATGCACCTTTGGCAACAGCTAGATGCCGAGTCATGGGCAGTGAAGGGCTTCTTTTTCTAAACCTCTAGAATGTGGTAAGTTGCAACAACTCAACTATCTCACTTGTAAGCACATTGGAGGTGCCAAAATGAGAACGAAACAGCAGGGGCAATGCTCTGTGAGCACTTTGGAAAATAAGGCTTGAAGGGAAGCTTTATTTTCCTCCTTGGGATTTAGAGCGTGTCGGGCTCAATTCTCCCTGAGAAACACTGTAATTGCACATGTTCTCTTCATAGCACAAATGGCTTTGTGATGACAAGTGAGTTTCTAGGAAGGAAACTTGGAGGTGGCCATTCTTTTGTAGCTGCTCATCCTTCAGTAATCGTCAGTGAGTTGGCGATCCCATTTGACCATTAACCTCAAGCTGACATTCCTCTTGTATCATGTCACAGGTTGGTATGCAGCAGAAACCATGTGGACTTATTCAGTGTGGTTGTTGAGCTGTGGGAAGCATTCCAGGTCTCCTAGGACTCGGGGGTCTTCACTAGATCTGATACGTACAAAAAGGACAGCCTGTGTCTTCGGGGCGTTGTGAGCAATGCACCGTTGGGAACAGCTAGTTGCCGAATCATGGGCAGTGAAGGGTTTCGTTGGATAAACGCCGAGATTGCGACACCTTGAAAACACCTAGCTATCAGCGTTCTGTTCACTCCTTCGTGCCAAACGTGTCTGCTTTTCTGCCTATCCCCGAGCACACGAAAAATATAATGATCCTACCCTTCCTTCTGGGAACCCACACGTGATGGAATCTACCCCAGGCAAGCCAGTGGACTTTAAGTGCAGCCTGAAAAATTACAGGTTTTCCCTTGAAAGCTAGGTATTCCGGAGATCCATTTTACACCCAGTCCTCACTAACCTATGACTCTGTAATCCCTTCAGCACACTCACTACTCCCTGTATCGCAAAGTTTACTCACTAACAGGTCTACTTGGTCACCTGAATGTCCAATAGGTACTCAGAAACGGCAGCATAAGATGCTGTGTCCTCCCCTTGGAGATTGAGGCTTGATGGGAAGTGGATTTTCCACATTGGAATGTCGACACTTGTGGCCTCAGTGTTACCTGATAAACAGTGTAGTTGCCCATCTTCTCCTCATTGCAGGATTGCCTTTTCAGGAGAAGTGATTTTCCATGAAACAAACGTTGCCTTTCAATTCCTGCTAGGTGCTCCTCGCTCAGCAACTTTTAGTGAATATGCCGAGCGCATGGGACGACTGGCCTCACTCTAACGTTCTGCTTTTCTCGTCACAATGGTAAGCAGGCAGCAGGTTCAATGCAGCTTTTGTCAAAGCAGTGCTTTTACTCTAGGAAGCCTTTTTGATGCCTTAGGACACGCCAGTGTGCACTAGGATCTAAGATGTACACGAGGGACTGCCAGTCTCTTCTGGGACTTGTGAGCGACGTTCAGTGGAGGACAACTCTATGCCAAAAAAGGGCAGTGAATGGCTTCTTTTGTTAAACCTCTAGAATGTGGTAAGTTGAAACAACTCAAGTATCTCCCTTCTAACGCACCATGGAGGTACAAAATCGAGAAAGAAAGAGCAGGTCAATGTTCGGTGGTCCCTTCTGAACATAAGGCATGAAGGGATACTTTATTTACCTCCTTGGGATTTAGAGAGTTGCAGGCTCAATTCTCCCTGAGAAACACTATACTTGCACATCTTCCCTTCATAGCACATTTGCCATTGTGATGACGAGAGTTTCTAGGAAAGAAACTTGGAGGTTGCCATTCCTTGGTAGTGGCTCATCCCTCGGGAATCTTCAGGGAATGGGCCAACCCCATGGGACATCTAGCCTCAAGTTTACGTTCAGCTTTTCTCATGACAGAGGTAGGCATTCAACGGGTTCCATGCAACCTTAGTGCCTGTGGTTCTTGAACTCTAGGAAGCATATCCGGTCTCTTTTGGCTCGCGGTTCTGCACTAGGTTTTGAAACGTACTAAAAGGACTGCCTGTGTCTTTGGGCGGTTGTGAGCAGTCTACCGTTGGGAACAACTAGATGCCAAGTGATGGGCAGTGAAGGACTTCGTTGGTTACACACCTAGATTGCGATAGCTTGAAAGCAACACCGTTATCAACGTTCCATGCCTTCCTTCATGAAAAGCGTGTCTACATTCTTGAGGAAACCTGAGCTGCACTGAAAAGCACAATTAGCCTACCCTTGCTTCTGGGAACTAATCCGTGAAGTCTGTCTGCCTCAATCAGCACCTACACTTCACGTCCAGCTTCAAAAATTACAGGGTTTGCCTTAACTGAGAGGTATTGCAGAGAAACATTGCCACCTAGGCCCCACTAAGGCATCAGCTTGATATCCTTACACCACAATCACGACTCCCAGCAGGGCAATGGTTACCAATGTCATGGTCCATCGTGTCCACTGCATGTGCAGTAAGAGAGTCAGAAACGCCAGGGGAATATTCTGCTTCGTCGCCATGTATATTGAGGCTTCCTGGGAAAGTTTATTTTCCTCATTGCAAAGCGGAGAGTTGCGGCCTCAGTGTTACCTGGTAAACACTGTTGTTGCCCATCTTCTCTTAATTGCACAATGGTCTATGTGAGGACAAGTGATTTTCCAAGAAAGAAACTTGGAGCTTGCCATTCCTTGGTAGGTGCTCATCCTTCGGTAATCTACAGTGAATTGGCGACCCCTTTTGACCACTAACTTCAAGCTAACGTTCCTCTTGTATCATGCCACAGGTTGGCATGCAGCAGAATCCATGTAGCCTTCTTCAGTGTGGTTCTTGGGCTCTAGGAAGGATTCCAGATCTCTCAGTACTAGCGGGTCTGCACCAGCCAGAGAAACGCACAAGAAGGACGGCCTGGGTGTTTGGGCCTTTGTGAGCAATGCAGCGTTGGGAACAGCTAGATGCCGAGTCATGGGCAGTGAAGGGCTTCTTTGGTTAAACCTCTAGATTGTGGCAAGTTGAAACAAGTCAAGTATCTCCCTTCTAAAGCACCTTGGAGGTACAAAATGGAGAAAGAAACAGCAGGGTCAATGCTCTTTTGGCCCTTTTGAAAATAAGGCTTGAAGGGAAACTTTATTTTCCTCATTGGGATTTACAGAGTTGCATGCTCAATTCTCCCTGAGAAACACTGTAGTTGCACATGTTCCATTCATAGCACAATTGCCTTTGTGATGAGAAGTGAGTTTCTAGGAAAGAAACTTGGAGGTTACCGTTCCTTGGTAGGTGCTCATCCTTCGGTAATCTTCAGTGAATTGGCGAACCCTTTTGACCAGTAGCCTCAAGGTAACGTTCCTCTGCTATCAAGCAACAGGTTGGCATGCAGCAGAATACATGTAGCCTCATTCAGGTTGGTTCCTGAGCTCTGGGAAGCATTCCAGGTCTCTTAATACTGGCAGGTCTGCACTAGGATGAGCAACGTACAAGAAGGATGGCCTGTGTCTTTGGGGTGTTGTGAGCAGTGCAGCATTGAGAACAGCTAGATGCCGAGTCCTGGGAGCTTAAGGGCTTCTTTCTTAAACTCTAGAACGTAGTCAGTTGAAACAACTCAAGTATCTCCCTTCTAAAGCACCTTGGAAGTACAAAACAGAGAAAGAAACGGCAAGGTCAATGCTCTGTGGGCGTTTTTGAATATAAGGCTTGAAGGGAAACTTTATTTTCCTCATTGGGATTTAGAGAGTTGCGGGGTCAATTCTCACTGACAGACAATCTAGTTGCATATGGTCCCTTCATGGCACAATTCCCTTTTTGATGACGAGAGAATTTCTAAGAAAGAAATTTGGAGGTTGCCATTCTTTGGTAGGTGCTCATCCTTCAGTAATCTTTAGTGAATTGGCGACCCCATTGACCACTAGCCACAGCTAACGTTCCTCTTGTGTCATGACACAGATTGGCATGCAGCAGAATCTTATTCAGTGTGGTCCTTGAGCTCTAGGAAGGATTCCAGGTCTCTTAGTACTGGCGGGTATTCACTAGGATGAGAAACGTACGAGAATGACGGCCTGTGTGTTTGGGCCTTTGTGAGCAATGTAGCGTTGGGAACAGCTAGATGCCGAGTCATGGGCAGTGAAGGGCTTCGTTGGTTAAACCTTTAGATTGTGGCAAATTGAAACAACTGAAGTATCACCCTTCTAAAGCACCTTTGTGGTACAAAAGAAGGAAAGAAATAGGAGGGTCAAGGCTCTGCGGACCCTTTCGAAAATAAGGTAAGGCTTGAAGGGAAACTTTATTTTCCTCATTGGGGTTTCGAGAGTTTTGGGCCCAATTCTACCTGAGAAACACTGTACTTACGCATGTTCCCTTCAGAGCACCGTTGCCTTTGTGATGACAAGTGAGTTTCTAGGAAAGAGACTTGGAGGTTGTTATTCCTTGGCAGATGATCATCCTTCGGTAATCATCAGTGAATTGGCGAACCCGTTTGAGCTTTAGCCTCAAGCTAACGTTCCTCTTGTATCCTCCCACAGATTGGCATGCAGCAGAATCCATGTAGCGTTATTCAGTGTGGTTCTTGAACTCTTGGAAGCATTCCAGGTCTCTTAGGACTGGCAGGTCTGCACTAGGATGAGAAACGTACAAGAAGGACGGCCTGGGTGTTTGGGCCTTTGTGAGCAATGCAGCACTGGGAACAGCTAGCTGCTGAGTCATGGGCAGTGAAGGGCTTTTTTGGTTAAACGTCTAGATTGTTGCAAGTTGAGACAACTCAAGTATCTCCCTTCTAAAGCACCTTGGAGGTTCAAAACAGAGAAAGAAACCACAGGGTCAATGCTCTGCAGGCCCTTTTGAAAATAAGGCTTGGAGGGAAACTTTATTTTCCTCATTGGGATCTAGAGAGCTGCGGGCTCAATTCTCCCTGAGAAACACTGTAGTTGCACATGTTCTCTTCATAGCACAATTGCCTTTGTGATGACAAGTGAGTTTCTAGGAAAGAAACTTGGAGGTTGCCATTGTTTGGGAGGTGCTCACCCTTCGGTAATCTTCAGTGAAATGGCGAGCCTATTTGACGACCAGCCTCAAGCTAACGTTCCTCTTGTATCATGCCACAGGTTGACATGCAGCAGAATCCATGTAGCCTTATTCAGTGTGGTTCTTGAGCTTTAGGAAGCATTCCAGGTCTCTGAAAACTGGCGGGTCTCCACTAGGGTGAGAAGCGTACAAGAAGGACTGCCTGTGTTTTCGAGGAATTGTGAGCAATGCACCTTTGGCAACAGCTAGATGCCGAGTCATGGGCAGTGAAGGGCTTCTTTTTCTAAACCTCTAGAATGTGGTAAGTTGCAACAACTCAACTATCTCACTTGTAAGCACATTGGAGGTGCCAAAATGAGAACGAAACAGCAGGGTCAATGCTCTGTGAGCACTTTGGAAAATAAGGCTTGAAGGGAAGCTTTATTTACCTCCTTGGGATTTAGAGCGTGTCGGGCTCAATTCTCCCTGAGAAACACTGTAATTGCACATGTTCTCTTCATAGCACAAATGGCTTTGTGATGACAAGTGAGTTTCTAGGAAGGAAACTTGGAGGTGGCCATTCTTTTGTAGCTGCTCATCCTTCAGTAATCGTCAGTGAGTTGGCGATCCCATTTGACCATTAACCTCAAGCTGACATTCCTCTTGTATCATGTCACAGGTTGGTATGCAGCAGAAACCATGTGGACTTATTCAGTGTGGTTGTTGAGCTGTGGGAAGCATTCCAGGTCTCCTAGGACTCGGGGGTCTTCACTAGATCTGATACGTACAAAAAGGACAGCCTGTGTCTTCGGGGCGTTGTGAGCAATGCACCGTTGGGAACAGCTAGTTGCCGAATCATGGGCAGTGAAGGGTTTCGTTGGATAAACGCCGAGATTGCGACACCTTGAAAACACCTAGCTATCAGCGTTCTGTTCACTCCTTCGTGCCAAACGTGTCTGCTTTTCTGCCTATCCCCGAGCACACGAAAAATATAATGATCCTACCCTTCCTTCTGGGAACCCACACGTGATGGAATCTACCCCAGGCAAGCCAGTGGACTTTAAGTGCAGCCTGAAAAATTACAGGTTTTCCCTTGAAAGCTAGGTATTCCGGAGATCCATTTTACACCCAGTCCTCACTAACCTATGACTCTGTAATCCCTTCAGCACACTCACTACTCCCTGTATCGCAAAGTTTACTCACTAACAGGTCTACTTGGTCACCTGAATGTCCAATAGGTACTCAGAAACGGCAGCATAAGATGCTGTGTCCTCCCCTTGGAGATTGAGGCTTGATGGGAAGTGGATTTTCCACATTGGAATGTCGACACTTGTGGCCTCAGTGTTACCTGATAAACAGTGTAGTTGCCCATCTTCTCCTCATTGCAGGATTGCCTTTTCAGGAGAAGTGATTTTCCATGAAACAAACGTTGCCTTTCAATTCCTGCTAGGTGCTCCTCGCTCAGCAACTTTTAGTGAATATGCCGAGCGCATGGGACGACTGGCCTCACTCTAACGTTCTGCTTTTCTCGTCACAATGGTAAGCAGGCAGCAGGTTCAATGCAGCTTTTGTCAAAGCAGTGCTTTTACTCTAGGAAGCCTTTTTGATGCCTTAGGACACGCCAGTGTGCACTAGGATCTAAGATGTACACGAGGGACTGCCAGTCTCTTCTGGGACTTGTGAGCGACGTTCAGTGGAGGACAACTCTATGCCAAAAAAGGGCAGTGAATGGCTTCTTTTGTTAAACCTCTAGAATGTGGTAAGTTGAAACAACTCAAGTATCTCCCTTCTAACGCACCATGGAGGTACAAAATCGAGAAAGAAAGAGCAGGTCAATGTTCGGTGGTCCCTTCTGAACATAAGGCATGAAGGGATACTTTATTTACCTCCTTGGGATTTAGAGAGTTGCAGGCTCAATTCTCCCTGAGAAACACTATACTTGCACATCTTCCCTTCATAGCACATTTGCCATTGTGATGACGAGAGTTTCTAGGAAAGAAACTTGGAGGTTGCCATTCCTTGGTAGTGGCTCATCCCTCGGGAATCTTCAGGGAATGGGCCAACCCCATGGGACATCTAGCCTCAAGTTTACGTTCAGCTTTTCTCATGACAGAGGTAGGCATTCAACGGGTTCCATGCAACCTTAGTGCCTGTGGTTCTTGAACTCTAGGAAGCATATCCGGTCTCTTTTGGCTCGCGGTTCTGCACTAGGTTTTGAAACGTACTAAAAGGACTGCCTGTGTCTTTGGGCGGTTGTGAGCAGTCTACCGTTGGGAACAACTAGATGCCAAGTGATGGGCAGTGAAGGACTTCGTTGGTTACACACCTAGATTGCGATAGCTTGAAAGCAGCACCGTTATCAACGTTCCATGCCTTCCTTCATGAAAAGCGTGTCTACATTCTTGAGGAAACCTGAGCTGCACTGAAAAGCACAATTAGCCTACCCTTGCTTCTGGGAACTAATCCGTGAAGTCTGTCTGCCTCAATCAGCACCTACACTTCACGTCCAGCTTCAAAAATTACAGGGTTTGCCTTAACTGAGAGGTATTGCAGAGAAACATTGCCACCTAGGCCCCACTAAGGCATCAGCTTGATATCCTTACACCACAATCACGACTCCCAGCAGGGCAATGGTTACCAATGTCATGGTCCATCGTGTCCACTGCATGTGCAGTAAGAGAGTCAGAAACGCCAGGGGAATATTCTGCTTCGTCGCCATGTATATTGAGGCTTCCTGGGAAAGTTTATTTTCCTCATTGCAAAGCGGAGAGTTGCGGCCTCAGTGTTACCTGGTAAACACTGTTGTTGCCCATCTTCTCTTAATTGCACAATGGTCTATGTGAGGACAAGTGATTTTCCAAGAAAGAAACTTGGAGCTTGCCATTCCTTGGTAGGTGCTCATCCTTCGGTAATCTACAGTGAATTGGCGACCCCTTTTGACCACTAACTTCAAGCTAACGTTCCTCTTGTATCATGCCACAGGTTGGCATGCAGCAGAATCCATGTAGCCTTCTTCAGTGTGGTTCTTGGGCTCTAGGAAGGATTCCAGATCTCTCAGTACTAGCGGGTCTGCACCAGCCAGAGAAACGCACAAGAAGGACGGCCTGGGTGTTTGGGCCTTTGTGAGCAATGCAGCGTTGGGAACAGCTAGATGCCGAGTCATGGGCAGTGAAGGGCTTCTTTGGTTAAACCTCTAGATTGTGGCAAGTTGAAACAAGTCAAGTATCTCCCTTCTAAAGCACCTTGGAGGTACAAAATGGAGAAAGAAACAGCAGGGTCAATGCTCTTTTGGCCCTTTTGAAAATAAGGCTTGAAGGGAAACTTTATTTTCCTCATTGGGATTTACAGAGTTGCATGCTCAATTCTCCCTGAGAAACACTGTAGTTGCACATGTTCCATTCATAGCACAATTGCCTTTGTGATGAGAAGTGAGTTTCTAGGAAAGAAACTTGGAGGTTACCGTTCCTTGGTAGGTGCTCATCCTTCGGTAATCTTCAGTGAATTGGCGAACCCTTTTGACCAGTAGCCTCAAGGTAACGTTCCTCTGCTATCAAGCAACAGGTTGGCATGCAGCAGAATACATGTAGCCTCATTCAGGTTGGTTCCTGAGCTCTGGGAAGCATTCCAGGTCTCTTAATACTGGCAGGTCTGCACTAGGATGAGCAACGTACAAGAAGGATGGCCTGTGTCTTTGGGGTGTTGTGAGCAGTGCAGCATTGAGAACAGCTAGATGCCGAGTCCTGGGAGCTTAAGGGCTTCTTTCTTAAACTCTAGAACGTAGTCAGTTGAAACAACTCAAGTATCTCCCTTCTAAAGCACCTTGGAAGTACAAAACAGAGAAAGAAACGGCAAGGTCAATGCTCTGTGGGCGTTTTTGAATATAAGGCTTGAAGGGAAACTTTATTTTCCTCATTGGGATTTAGAGAGTTGCGGGGTCAATTCTCACTGACAGACAATCTAGTTGCATATGGTCCCTTCATGGCACAATTCCCTTTTTGATGACGAGAGAATTTCTAAGAAAGAAATTTGGAGGTTGCCATTCTTTGGTAGGTGCTCATCCTTCAGTAATCTTTAGTGAATTGGCGACCCCATTGACCACTAGCCACAGCTAACTTTCCTCTTGTGTCATGACACAGATTGGCATGCAGCAGAATCTTATTCAGTGTGGTCCTTGAGCTCTAGGAAGGATTCCAGGTCTCTTAGTACTGGCGGGTATTCACTAGGATGAGAAACGTACGAGAATGGCGGCCTGTGTGTTTGGGCCTTTGTGAGCAATGTAGCGTTGGGAACAGCTAGATGCCGAGTCATGGGCAGTGAAGGGCTTCGTTGGTTAAACCTTTAGATTGTGGCAAATTGAAACAACTGAAGTATCACCCTTCTAAAGCACCTTTGTGGTACAAAAGAAGGAAAGAAATAGGAGGGTCAAGGCTCTGCGGACCCTTTCGAAAATAAGGTAAGGCTTGAAGGGAAACTTTATTTTCCTCATTGGGGTTTCGAGAGTTTTGGGCCCAATTCTACCTGAGAAACACTGTACTTACGCATGTTCCCTTCAGAGCACCGTTGCCTTTGTGATGACAAGTGAGTTTCTAGGAAAGAGACTTGGAGGTTGTTATTCCTTGGCAGATGATCATCCTTCGGTAATCATCAGTGAATTGGCGAACCCGTTTGAGCTTTAGCCTCAAGCTAACGTTCCTCTTGTATCCTCCCACAGATTGGCATGCAGCAGAATCCATGTAGCGTTATTCAGTGTGGTTCTTGAACTCTTGGAAGCATTCCAGGTCTCTTAGGACTGGCAGGTCTGCACTAGGATGAGAAACGTACAAGAAGGACGGCCTGGGTGTTTGGGCCTTTGTGAGCAATGCAGCACTGGGAACAGCTAGCTGCTGAGTCATGGGCAGTGAAGGGCTTTTTTGGTTAAACGTCTAGATTGTTGCAAGTTGAGACAACTCAAGTATCTCCCTTCTAAAGCACCTTGGAGGTTCAAAACAGAGAAAGAAACCACAGGGTCAATGCCCTGCAGGCCCTTTTGAAAATAAGGCTTGGAGGGAAACTTTATTTTCCTCATTGGGATCTAGAGAGCTGCGGGCTCAATTCTCCCTGAGAAACACTGTAGTTGCACATGTTCTCTTCATAGCACAATTGCCTTTGTGATGACAAGTGAGTTTCTAGGAAAGAAACTTGGAGGTTGCCATTGTTTGGGAGGTGCTCACCCTTCGGTAATCTTCAGTGAAATGGCGAGCCTATTTGACGACCAGCCTCAAGCTAACGTTCCTCTTGTATCATGCCACAGGTTGACATGCAGCAGAATCCATGTAGCCTTATTCAGTGTGGTTCTTGAGCTTTAGGAAGCATTCCAGGTCTCTGAAAACTGGCGGGTCTCCACTAGGGTGAGAAGCGTACAAGAAGGACTGCCTGTGTTTTCGAGGAATTGTGAGCAATGCACCTTTGGCAACAGCTAGATGCCGAGTCATGGGCAGTGAAGGGCTTCTTTTTCTAAACCTCTAGAATGTGGTAAGTTGCAACAACTCAACTATCTCACTTGTAAGCACATTGGAGGTGCCAAAATGAGAACGAAACAGCAGGGTCAATGCTCTGTGAGCACTTTGGAAAATAAGGCTTGAAGGGAAGCTTTATTTACCTCCTTGGGATTTAGAGCGTGTCGGGCTCAATTCTCCCTGAGAAACACTGTAATTGCACATGTTCTCTTCATAGCACAAATGGCTTTGTGATGACAAGTGAGTTTCTAGGAAGGAAACTTGGAGGTGGCCATTCTTTTGTAGCTGCTCATCCTTCAGTAATCGTCAGTGAGTTGGCGATCCCATTTGACCATTAACCTCAAGCTGACATTCCTCTTGTATCATGTCACAGGTTGGTATGCAGCAGAAACCATGTGGACTTATTCAGTGTGGTTGTTGAGCTGTGGGAAGCATTCCAGGTCTCCTAGGACTCGGGGGTCTTCACTAGATCTGATACGTACAAAAAGGACAGCCTGTGTCTTCGGGGCGTTGTGAGCAATGCACCGTTGGGAACAGCTAGTTGCCGAATCATGGGCAGTGAAGGGTTTCGTTGGATAAACGCCGAGATTGCGACACCTTGAAAACACCTAGCTATCAGCGTTCTGTTCACTCCTTCGTGCCAAACGTGTCTGCTTTTCTGCCTATCCCCGAGCACACGAAAAATATAATGATCCTACCCTTCCTTCTGGGAACCCACACGTGATGGAATCTACCCCAGGCAAGCCAGTGGACTTTAAGTGCAGCCTGAAAAATTACAGGTTTTCCCTTGAAAGCTAGGTATTCCGGAGATCCATTTTACACCCAGTCCTCACTAACCTATGACTCTGTAATCCCTTCAGCACACTCACTACTCCCTGTATCGCAAAGTTTACTCACTAACAGGTCTACTTGGTCACCTGAATGTCCAATAGGTACTCAGAAACGGCAGCATAAGATGCTGTGTCCTCCCCTTGGAGATTGAGGCTTGATGGGAAGTGGATTTTCCACATTGGAATGTCGACACTTGTGGCCTCAGTGTTACCTGATAAACAGTGTAGTTGCCCATCTTCTCCTCATTGCAGGATTGCCTTTTCAGGAGAAGTGATTTTCCATGAAACAAACGTTGCCTTTCAATTCCTGCTAGGTGCTCCTCGCTCAGCAACTTTTAGTGAATATGCCGAGCGCATGGGACGACTGGCCTCACTCTAACGTTCTGCTTTTCTCGTCACAATGGTAAGCAGGCAGCAGGTTCAATGCAGCTTTTGTCAAAGCAGTGCTTTTACTCTAGGAAGCCTTTTTGATGCCTTAGGACACGCCAGTGTGCACTAGGATCTAAGATGTACACGAGGGACTGCCAGTCTCTTCTGGGACTTGTGAGCGACGTTCAGTGGAGGACAACTCTATGCCAAAAAAGGGCAGTGAATGGCTTCTTTTGTTAAACCTCTAGAATGTGGTAAGTTGAAACAACTCAAGTATCTCCCTTCTAACGCACCATGGAGGTACAAAATCGAGAAAGAAAGAGCAGGTCAATGTTCGGTGGTCCCTTCTGAACATAAGGCATGAAGGGATACTTTATTTACCTCCTTGGGATTTAGAGAGTTGCAGGCTCAATTCTCCCTGAGAAACACTATACTTGCACATCTTCCCTTCATAGCACATTTGCCATTGTGATGACGAGAGTTTCTAGGAAAGAAACTTGGAGGTTGCCATTCCTTGGTAGTGGCTCATCCCTCGGGAATCTTCAGGGAATGGGCCAACCCCATGGGACATCTAGCCTCAAGTTTACGTTCAGCTTTTCTCATGACAGAGGTAGGCATTCAACGGGTTCCATGCAACCTTAGTGCCTGTGGTTCTTGAACTCTAGGAAGCATATCCGGTCTCTTTTGGCTCGCGGTTCTGCACTAGGTTTTGAAACGTACTAAAAGGACTGCCTGTGTCTTTGGGCGGTTGTGAGCAGTCTACCGTTGGGAACAACTAGATGCCAAGTGATGGGCAGTGAAGGACTTCGTTGGTTACACACCTAGATTGCGATAGCTTGAAAGCAGCACCGTTATCAACGTTCCATGCCTTCCTTCATGAAAAGCGTGTCTACATTCTTGAGGAAACCTGAGCTGCACTGAAAAGCACAATTAGCCTACCCTTGCTTCTGGGAACTAATCCGTGAAGTCTGTCTGCCTCAATCAGCACCTACACTTCACGTCCAGCTTCAAAAATTACAGGGTTTGCCTTAACTGAGAGGTATTGCAGAGAAACATTGCCACCTAGGCCCCACTAAGGCATCAGCTTGATATCCTTACACCACAATCACGACTCCCAGCAGGGCAATGGTTACCAATGTCATGGTCCATCGTGTCCACTGCATGTGCAGTAAGAGAGTCAGAAACGCCAGGGGAATATTCTGCTTCGTCGCCATGTATATTGAGGCTTCCTGGGAAAGTTTATTTTCCTCATTGCAAAGCGGAGAGTTGCGGCCTCAGTGTTACCTGGTAAACACTGTTGTTGCCCATCTTCTCTTAATTGCACAATGGTCTATGTGAGGACAAGTGATTTTCCAAGAAAGAAACTTGGAGCTTGCCATTCCTTGGTAGGTGCTCATCCTTCGGTAATCTACAGTGAATTGGCGACCCCTTTTGACCACTAACTTCAAGCTAACGTTCCTCTTGTATCATGCCACAGGTTGGCATGCAGCAGAATCCATGTAGCCTTCTTCAGTGTGGTTCTTGGGCTCTAGGAAGGATTCCAGATCTCTCAGTACTAGCGGGTCTGCACCAGCCAGAGAAACGCACAAGAAGGACGGCCTGGGTGTTTGGGCCTTTGTGAGCAATGCAGCGTTGGGAACAGCTAGATGCCGAGTCATGGGCAGTGAAGGGCTTCTTTGGTTAAACCTCTAGATTGTGGCAAGTTGAAACAAGTCAAGTATCTCCCTTCTAAAGCACCTTGGAGGTACAAAATGGAGAAAGAAACAGCAGGGTCAATGCTCTTTTGGCCCTTTTGAAAATAAGGCTTGAAGGGAAACTTTATTTTCCTCATTGGGATTTACAGAGTTGCATGCTCAATTCTCCCTGAGAAACACTGTAGTTGCACATGTTCCATTCATAGCACAATTGCCTTTGTGATGAGAAGTGAGTTTCTAGGAAAGAAACTTGGAGGTTACCGTTCCTTGGTAGGTGCTCATCCTTCGGTAATCTTCAGTGAATTGGCGAACCCTTTTGACCAGTAGCCTCAAGGTAACGTTCCTCTGCTATCAAGCAACAGGTTGGCATGCAGCAGAATACATGTAGCCTCATTCAGGTTGGTTCCTGAGCTCTGGGAAGCATTCCAGGTCTCTTAATACTGGCAGGTCTGCACTAGGATGAGCAACGTACAAGAAGGATGGCCTGTGTCTTTGGGGTGTTGTGAGCAGTGCAGCATTGAGAACAGCTAGATGCCGAGTCCTGGGAGCTTAAGGGCTTCTTTCTTAAACTCTAGAACGTAGTCAGTTGAAACAACTCAAGTATCTCCCTTCTAAAGCACCTTGGAAGTACAAAACAGAGAAAGAAACGGCAAGGTCAATGCTCTGTGGGCGTTTTTGAATATAAGGCTTGAAGGGAAACTTTATTTTCCTCATTGGGATTTAGAGAGTTGCGGGGTCAATTCTCACTGACAGACAATCTAGTTGCATATGGTCCCTTCATGGCACAATTCCCTTTTTGATGACGAGAGAATTTCTAAGAAAGAAATTTGGAGGTTGCCATTCTTTGGTAGGTGCTCATCCTTCAGTAATCTTTAGTGAATTGGCGACCCCATTGACCACTAGCCACAGCTAACGTTCCTCTTGTGTCATGACACAGATTGGCATGCAGCAGAATCTTATTCAGTGTGGTCCTTGAGCTCTAGGAAGGATTCCAGGTCTCTTAGTACTGGCGGGTATTCACTAGGATGAGAAACGTACGAGAATGACGGCCTGTGTGTTTGGGCCTTTGTGAGCAATGTAGCGTTGGGAACAGCTAGATGCCGAGTCATGGGCAGTGAAGGGCTTCGTTGGTTAAACCTTTAGATTGTGGCAAATTGAAACAACTGAAGTATCACCCTTCTAAAGCACCTTTGTGGTACAAAAGAAGGAAAGAAATAGGAGGGTCAAGGCTCTGCGGACCCTTTCGAAAATAAGGTAAGGCTTGAAGGGAAACTTTATTTTCCTCATTGGGGTTTCGAGAGTTTTGGGCCCAATTCTACCTGAGAAACACTGTACTTACGCATGTTCCCTTCAGAGCACCGTTGCCTTTGTGATGACAAGTGAGTTTCTAGGAAAGAGACTTGGAGGTTGTTATTCCTTGGCAGATGATCATCCTTCGGTAATCATCAGTGAATTGGCGAACCCGTTTGAGCTTTAGCCTCAAGCTAACGTTCCTCTTGTATCCTCCCACAGATTGGCATGCAGCAGAATCCATGTAGCGTTATTCAGTGTGGTTCTTGAACTCTTGGAAGCATTCCAGGTCTCTTAGGACTGGCAGGTCTGCACTAGGATGAGAAACGTACAAGAAGGACGGCCTGGGTGTTTGGGCCTTTGTGAGCAATGCAGCACTGGGAACAGCTAGCTGCTGAGTCATGGGCAGTGAAGGGCTTTTTTGGTTAAACGTCTAGATTGTTGCAAGTTGAGACAACTCAAGTATCTCCCTTCTAAAGCACCTTGGAGGTTCAAAACAGAGAAAGAAACCACAGGGTCAATGCTCTGCAGGCCCTTTTGAAAATAAGGCTTGGAGGGAAACTTTATTTTCCTCATTGGGATCTAGAGAGCTGCGGGCTCAATTCTCCCTGAGAAACACTGTAGTTGCACATGTTCTCTTCATAGCACAATTGCCTTTGTGATGACAAGTGAGTTTCTAGGAAAGAAACTTGGAGGTTGCCATTGTTTGGGAGGTGCTCACCCTTCGGTAATCTTCAGTGAAATGGCGAGCCTATTTGACGACCAGCCTCAAGCTAACGTTCCTCTTGTATCATGCCACAGGTTGACATGCAGCAGAATCCATGTAGCCTTATTCAGTGTGGTTCTTGAGCTTTAGGAAGCATTCCAGGTCTCTGAAAACTGGCGGGTCTCCACTAGGGTGAGAAGCGTACAAGAAGGACTGCCTGTGTTTTCGAGGAATTGTGAGCAATGCACCTTTGGCAACAGCTAGATGCCGAGTCATGGGCAGTGAAGGGCTTCTTTTTCTAAACCTCTAGAATGTGGTAAGTTGCAACAACTCAACTATCTCACTTGTAAGCACATTGGAGGTGCCAAAATGAGAACGAAACAGCAGGGTCAATGCTCTGTGAGCACTTTGGAAAATAAGGCTTGAAGGGAAGCTTTATTTACCTCCTTGGGATTTAGAGCGTGTCGGGCTCAATTCTCCCTGAGAAACACTGTAATTGCACATGTTCTCTTCATAGCACAAATGGCTTTGTGATGACAAGTGAGTTTCTAGGAAGGAAACTTGGAGGTGGCCATTCTTTTGTAGCTGCTCATCCTTCAGTAATCGTCAGTGAGTTGGCGATCCCATTTGACCATTAACCTCAAGCTGACATTCCTCTTGTATCATGTCACAGGTTGGTATGCAGCAGAAACCATGTGGACTTATTCAGTGTGGTTGTTGAGCTGTGGGAAGCATTCCAGGTCTCCTAGGACTCGGGGGTCTTCACTAGATCTGATACGTACAAAAAGGACAGCCTGTGTCTTCGGGGCGTTGTGAGCAATGCACCGTTGGGAACAGCTAGTTGCCGAATCATGGGCAGTGAAGGGTTTCGTTGGATAAACGCCGAGATTGCGACACCTTGAAAACACCTAGCTATCAGCGTTCTGTTCACTCCTTCGTGCCAAACGTGTCTGCTTTTCTGCCTATCCCCGAGCACACGAAAAATATAATGATCCTACCCTTCCTTCTGGGAACCCACACGTGATGGAATCTACCCCAGGCAAGCCAGTGGACTTTAAGTGCAGCCTGAAAAATTACAGGTTTTCCCTTGAAAGCTAGGTATTCCGGAGATCCATTTTACACCCAGTCCTCACTAACCTATGACTCTGTAATCCCTTCAGCACACTCACTACTCCCTGTATCGCAAAGTTTACTCACTAACAGGTCTACTTGGTCACCTGAATGTCCAATAGGTACTCAGAAACGGCAGCATAAGATGCTGTGTCCTCCCCTTGGAGATTGAGGCTTGATGGGAAGTGGATTTTCCACATTGGAATGTCGACACTTGTGGCCTCAGTGTTACCTGATAAACAGTGTAGTTGCCCATCTTCTCCTCATTGCAGGATTGCCTTTTCAGGAGAAGTGATTTTCCATGAAACAAACGTTGCCTTTCAATTCCTGCTAGGTGCTCCTCGCTCAGCAACTTTTAGTGAATATGCCGAGCGCATGGGACGACTGGCCTCACTCTAACGTTCTGCTTTTCTCGTCACAATGGTAAGCAGGCAGCAGGTTCAATGCAGCTTTTGTCAAAGCAGTGCTTTTACTCTAGGAAGCCTTTTTGATGCCTTAGGACACGCCAGTGTGCACTAGGATCTAAGATGTACACGAGGGACTGCCAGTCTCTTCTGGGACTTGTGAGCGACGTTCAGTGGAGGACAACTCTATGCCAAAAAAGGGCAGTGAATGGCTTCTTTTGTTAAACCTCTAGAATGTGGTAAGTTGAAACAACTCAAGTATCTCCCTTCTAACGCACCATGGAGGTACAAAATCGAGAAAGAAAGAGCAGGTCAATGTTCGGTGGTCCCTTCTGAACATAAGGCATGAAGGGATACTTTATTTACCTCCTTGGGATTTAGAGAGTTGCAGGCTCAATTCTCCCTGAGAAACACTATACTTGCACATCTTCCCTTCATAGCACATTTGCCATTGTGATGACGAGAGTTTCTAGGAAAGAAACTTGGAGGTTGCCATTCCTTGGTAGTGGCTCATCCCTCGGGAATCTTCAGGGAATGGGCCAACCCCATGGGACATCTAGCCTCAAGTTTACGTTCAGCTTTTCTCATGACAGAGGTAGGCATTCAACGGGTTCCATGCAACCTTAGTGCCTGTGGTTCTTGAACTCTAGGAAGCATATCCGGTCTCTTTTGGCTCGCGGTTCTGCACTAGGTTTTGAAACGTACTAAAAGGACTGCCTGTGTCTTTGGGCGGTTGTGAGCAGTCTACCGTTGGGAACAACTAGATGCCAAGTGATGGGCAGTGAAGGACTTCGTTGGTTACACACCTAGATTGCGATAGCTTGAAAGCAACACCGTTATCAACGTTCCATGCCTTCCTTCATGAAAAGCGTGTCTACATTCTTGAGGAAACCTGAGCTGCACTGAAAAGCACAATTAGCCTACCCTTGCTTCTGGGAACTAATCCGTGAAGTCTGTCTGCCTCAATCAGCACCTACACTTCACGTCCAGCTTCAAAAATTACAGGGGTTGCCTTAACTGAGAGGTATTGCAGAGAAACATTGCCACCTAGGCCCCACTAAGGCATCAGCTTGATATCCTTACACCACAATCACGACTCCCAGCAGGGCAATGGTTACCAATGTCATGGTCCATCGTGTCCACTGCATGTGCAGTAAGAGAGTCAGAAACGCCAGGGGAATATTCTGCTTCGTCGCCATGTATATTGAGGCTTCCTGGGAAAGTTTATTTTCCTCATTGCAAAGCGGAGAGTTGCGGCCTCAGTGTTACCTGGTAAACACTGTTGTTGCCCATCTTCTCTTAATTGCACAATGGTCTATGTGAGGACAAGTGATTTTCCAAGAAAGAAACTTGGAGCTTGCCATTCCTTGGTAGGTGCTCATCCTTCGGTAATCTACAGTGAATTGGCGACCCCTTTTGACCACTAACTTCAAGCTAACGTTCCTCTTGTATCATGCCACAGGTTGGCATGCAGCAGAATCCATGTAGCCTTCTTCAGTGTGGTTCTTGGGCTCTAGGAAGGATTCCAGATCTCTCAGTACTAGCGGGTCTGCACCAGCCAGAGAAACGCACAAGAAGGACGGCCTGGGTGTTTGGGCCTTTGTGAGCAATGCAGCGTTGGGAACAGCTAGATGCCGAGTCATGGGCAGTGAAGGGCTTCTTTGGTTAAACCTCTAGATTGTGGCAAGTTGAAACAAGTCAAGTATCTCCCTTCTAAAGCACCTTGGAGGTACAAAATGGAGAAAGAAACAGCAGGGTCAATGCTCTTTTGGCCCTTTTGAAAATAAGGCTTGAAGGGAAACTTTATTTTCCTCATTGGGATTTACAGAGTTGCATGCTCAATTCTCCCTGAGAAACACTGTAGTTGCACATGTTCCATTCATAGCACAATTGCCTTTGTGATGAGAAGTGAGTTTCTAGGAAAGAAACTTGGAGGTTACCGTTCCTTGGTAGGTGCTCATCCTTCGGTAATCTTCAGTGAATTGGCGAACCCTTTTGACCAGTAGCCTCAAGGTAACGTTCCTCTGCTATCAAGCAACAGGTTGGCATGCAGCAGAATACATGTAGCCTCATTCAGGTTGGTTCCTGAGCTCTGGGAAGCATTCCAGGTCTCTTAATACTGGCAGGTCTGCACTAGGATGAGCAACGTACAAGAAGGATGGCCTGTGTCTTTGGGGTGTTGTGAGCAGTGCAGCATTGAGAACAGCTAGATGCCGAGTCCTGGGAGCTTAAGGGCTTCTTTCTTAAACTCTAGAACGTAGTCAGTTGAAACAACTCAAGTATCTCCCTTCTAAAGCACCTTGGAAGTACAAAACAGAGAAAGAAACGGCAAGGTCAATGCTCTGTGGGCGTTTTTGAATATAAGGCTTGAAGGGAAACTTTATTTTCCTCATTGGGATTTAGAGAGTTGCGGGGTCAATTCTCACTGACAGACAATCTAGTTGCATATGGTCCCTTCATGGCACAATTCCCTTTTTGATGACGAGAGAATTTCTAAGAAAGAAATTTGGAGGTTGCCATTCTTTGGTAGGTGCTCATCCTTCAGTAATCTTTAGTGAATTGGCGACCCCATTGACCACTAGCCACAGCTAACGTTCCTCTTGTGTCATGACACAGATTGGCATGCAGCAGAATCTTATTCAGTGTGGTCCTTGAGCTCTAGGAAGGATTCCAGGTCTCTTAGTACTGGCAGGTGTTCACTAGGATGAGAAACGTACGAGAATGACGGCCTGTGTGTTTGGGCCTTTGTGAGCAATGTAGCGTTGGGAACAGCTAGATGCCGAGTCATGGGCAGTGAAGGGCTTCGTTGGTTAAACCTTTAGATTGTGGCAAATTGAAACAACTGAAGTATCACCCTTCTAAAGCACCTTTGTGGTACAAAAGAAGGAAAGAAATAGGAGGGTCAAGGCTCTGCGGACCCTTTCGAAAATAAGGTAAGGCTTGAAGGGAAACTTTATTTTCCTCATTGGGGTTTCGAGAGTTTTGGGCCCAATTCTACCTGAGAAACACTGTACTTACGCATGTTCCCTTCAGAGCACCGTTGCCTTTGTGATGACAAGTGAGTTTCTAGGAAAGAGACTTGGAGGTTGTTATTCCTTGGCAGATGATCATCCTTCGGTAATCATCAGTGAATTGGCGAACCCGTTTGAGCTTTAGCCTCAAGCTAACGTTCCTCTTGTATCCTCCCACAGATTGGCATGCAGCAGAATCCATGTAGCGTTATTCAGTGTGGTTCTTGAACTCTTGGAAGCATTCCAGGTCTCTTAGGACTGGCAGGTCTGCACTAGGATGAGAAACGTACAAGAAGGACGGCCTGGGTGTTTGGGCCTTTGTGAGCAATGCAGCACTGGGAACAGCTAGCTGCTGAGTCATGGGCAGTGAAGGGCTTTTTTGGTTAAACGTCTAGATTGTTGCAAGTTGAGACAACTCAAGTATCTCCCTTCTAAAGCACCTTGGAGGTTCAAAACAGAGAAAGAAACCACAGGGTCAATGCTCTGCAGGCCCTTTTGAAAATAAGGCTTGGAGGGAAACTTTATTTTCCTCAT
Source organism: Balaenoptera physalus (assembly GCF_965194825.1). Classification (NCBI taxonomy): domain Eukaryota; kingdom Metazoa; phylum Chordata; class Mammalia; order Artiodactyla; family Balaenopteridae; genus Balaenoptera; species Balaenoptera physalus. Next base: position 73,502 of record NW_028124682.1, read on the forward strand.
TGGGATCTAGAGAGCTGCGGGCTCAATTCTCCCTGAGAAACACTGTAGTTGCACATGTTCTCTTCATAGCACAATTGCCTTTGTGATGACAAGTGAGTTTCTAGGAAAGAAACTTGGAGGTTGCCATTGTTTGGGAGGTGCTCACCCTTCGGTAATCTTCAGTGAAATGGCGAGCCTATTTGACGACCAGCCTCAAGCTAACGTTCCTCTTGTATCATGCCACAGGTTGACATGCAGCAGAATCCATGTAGCCTTATTCAGTGTGGTTCTTGAGCTTTAGGAAGCATTCCAGGTCTCTGAAAACTGGCGGGTCTCCACTAGGGTGAGAAGCGTACAAGAAGGACTGCCTGTGTTTTCGAGGAATTGTGAGCAATGCACCTTTGGCAACAGCTAGATGCCGAGTCATGGGCAGTGAAGGGCTTCTTTTTCTAAACCTCTAGAATGTGGTAAGTTGCAACAACTCAACTATCTCACTTGTAAGCACATTGGAGGTGCCAAAATGAGAACGAAACAGCAGGGTCAATGCTCTGTGAGCACTTTGGAAAATAAGGCTTGAAGGGAAGCTTTATTTACCTCCTTGGGATTTAGAGCGTGTCGGGCTCAATTCTCCCTGAGAAACACTGTAATTGCACATGTTCTCTTCATAGCACAAATGGCTTTGTGATGACAAGTGAGTTTCTAGGAAGGAAACTTGGAGGTGGCCATTCTTTTGTAGCTGCTCATCCTTCAGTAATCGTCAGTGAGTTGGCGATCCCATTTGACCATTAACCTCAAGCTGACATTCCTCTTGTATCATGTCACAGGTTGGTATGCAGCAGAAACCATGTGGACTTATTCAGTGTGGTTGTTGAGCTGTGGGAAGCATTCCAGGTCTCCTAGGACTCGGGGGTCTTCACTAGATCTGATACGTACAAAAAGGACAGCCTGTGTCTTCGGGGCGTTGTGAGCAATGCACCGTTGGGAACAGCTAGTTGCCGAATCATGGGCAGTGAAGGGTTTCGTTGGATAAACGCCGAGATTGCGACACCTTGAAAACACCTAGCTATCAGCGTTCTGTTCACTCCTTCGTGCCAAACGTGTCTGCTTTTCTGCCTATCCCCGAGCACACGAAAAATATAATGATCCTACCCTTCCTTCTGGGAACCCACACGTGATGGAATCTACCCCAGGCAAGCCAGTGGACTTTAAGTGCAGCCTGAAAAATTACAGGTTTTCCCTTGAAAGCTAGGTATTCCGGAGATCCATTTTACACCCAGTCCTCACTAACCTATGACTCTGTAATCCCTTCAGCACACTCACTACTCCCTGTATCGCAAAGTTTACTCACTAACAGGTCTACTTGGTCACCTGAATGTCCAATAGGTACTCAGAAACGGCAGCATAAGATGCTGTGTCCTCCCCTTGGAGATTGAGGCTTGATGGGAAGTGGATTTTCCACATTGGAATGTCGACACTTGTGGCCTCAGTGTTACCTGATAAACAGTGTAGTTGCCCATCTTCTCCTCATTGCAGGATTGCCTTTTCAGGAGAAGTGATTTTCCATGAAACAAACGTTGCCTTTCAATTCCTGCTAGGTGCTCCTCGCTCAGCAACTTTTAGTGAATATGCCGAGCGCATGGGACGACTGGCCTCACTCTAACGTTCTGCTTTTCTCGTCACAATGGTAAGCAGGCAGCAGGTTCAATGCAGCTTTTGTCAAAGCAGTGCTTTTACTCTAGGAAGCCTTTTTGATGCCTTAGGACACGCCAGTGTGCACTAGGATCTAAGATGTACACGAGGGACTGCCAGTCTCTTCTGGGACTTGTGAGCGACGTTCAGTGGAGGACAACTCTATGCCAAAAAAGGGCAGTGAATGGCTTCTTTTGTTAAACCTCTAGAATGTGGTAAGTTGAAACAACTCAAGTATCTCCCTTCTAACGCACCATGGAGGTACAAAATCGAGAAAGAAAGAGCAGGTCAATGTTCGGTGGTCCCTTCTGAACATAAGGCATGAAGGGATACTTTATTTACCTCCTTGGGATTTAGAGAGTTGCAGGCTCAATTCTCCCTGAGAAACACTATACTTGCACATCTTCCCTTCATAGCACATTTGCCATTGTGATGACGAGAGTTTCTAGGAAAGAAACTTGGAGGTTGCCATTCCTTGGTAGTGGCTCATCCCTCGGGAATCTTCAGGGAATGGGCCAACCCCATGGGACATCTAGCCTCAAGTTTACGTTCAGCTTTTCTCATGACAGAGGTAGGCATTCAACGGGTTCCATGCAACCTTAGTGCCTGTGGTTCTTGAACTCTAGGAAGCATATCCGGTCTCTTTTGGCTCGCGGTTCTGCACTAGGTTTTGAAACGTACTAAAAGGACTGCCTGTGTCTTTGGGCGGTTGTGAGCAGTCTACCGTTGGGAACAACTAGATGCCAAGTGATGGGCAGTGAAGGACTTCGTTGGTTACACACCTAGATTGCGATAGCTTGAAAGCAACACCGTTATCAACGTTCCATGCCTTCCTTCATGAAAAGCGTGTCTACATTCTTGAGGAAACCTGAGCTGCACTGAAAAGCACAATTAGCCTACCCTTGCTTCTGGGAACTAATCCGTGAAGTCTGTCTGCCTCAATCAGCACCTACACTTCACGTCCAGCTTCAAAAATTACAGGGGTTGCCTTAACTGAGAGGTATTGCAGAGAAACATTGCCACCTAGGCCCCACTAAGGCATCAGCTTGATATCCTTACACCACAATCACGACTCCCAGCAGGGCAATGGTTACCAATGTCATGGTCCATCGTGTCCACTGCATGTGCAGTAAGAGAGTCAGAAACGCCAGGGGAATATTCTGCTTCGTCGCCATGTATATTGAGGCTTCCTGGGAAAGTTTATTTTCCTCATTGCAAAGCGGAGAGTTGCGGCCTCAGTGTTACCTGGTAAACACTGTTGTTGCCCATCTTCTCTTAATTGCACAATGGTCTATGTGAGGACAAGTGATTTTCCAAGAAAGAAACTTGGAGCTTGCCATTCCTTGGTAGGTGCTCATCCTTCGGTAATCTACAGTGAATTGGCGACCCCTTTTGACCACTAACTTCAAGCTAACGTTCCTCTTGTATCATGCCACAGGTTGGCATGCAGCAGAATCCATGTAGCCTTCTTCAGTGTGGTTCTTGGGCTCTAGGAAGGATTCCAGATCTCTCAGTACTAGCGGGTCTGCACCAGCCAGAGAAACGCACAAGAAGGACGGCCTGGGTGTTTGGGCCTTTGTGAGCAATGCAGCGTTGGGAACAGCTAGATGCCGAGTCATGGGCAGTGAAGGGCTTCTTTGGTTAAACCTCTAGATTGTGGCAAGTTGAAACAAGTCAAGTATCTCCCTTCTAAAGCACCTTGGAGGTACAAAATGGAGAAAGAAACAGCAGGGTCAATGCTCTTTTGGCCCTTTTGAAAATAAGGCTTGAAGGGAAACTTTATTTTCCTCATTGGGATTTACAGAGTTGCATGCTCAATTCTCCCTGAGAAACACTGTAGTTGCACATGTTCCATTCATAGCACAATTGCCTTTGTGATGAGAAGTGAGTTTCTAGGAAAGAAACTTGGAGGTTACCGTTCCTTGGTAGGTGCTCATCCTTCGGTAATCTTCAGTGAATTGGCGAACCCTTTTGACCAGTAGCCTCAAGGTAACGTTCCTCTGCTATCAAGCAACAGGTTGGCATGCAGCAGAATACATGTAGCCTCATTCAGGTTGGTTCCTGAGCTCTGGGAAGCATTCCAGGTCTCTTAATACTGGCAGGTCTGCACTAGGATGAGCAACGTACAAGAAGGATGGCCTGTGTCTTTGGGGTGTTGTGAGCAGTGCAGCATTGAGAACAGCTAGATGCCGAGTCCTGGGAGCTTAAGGGCTTCTTTCTTAAACTCTAGAACGTAGTCAGTTGAAACAACTCAAGTATCTCCCTTCTAAAGCACCTTGGAAGTACAAAACAGAGAAAGAAACGGCAAGGTCAATGCTCTGTGGGCGTTTTTGAATATAAGGCTTGAAGGGAAACTTTATTTTCCTCATTGGGATTTAGAGAGTTGCGGGGTCAATTCTCACTGACAGACAATCTAGTTGCATATGGTCCCTTCATGGCACAATTCCCTTTTTGATGACGAGAGAATTTCTAAGAAAGAAATTTGGAGGTTGCCATTCTTTGGTAGGTGCTCATCCTTCAGTAATCTTTAGTGAATTGGCGACCCCATTGACCACTAGCCACAGCTAACGTTCCTCTTGTGTCATGACACAGATTGGCATGCAGCAGAATCTTATTCAGTGTGGTCCTTGAGCTCTAGGAAGGATTCCAGGTCTCTTAGTACTGGCGGGTATTCACTAGGATGAGAAACGTACGAGAATGACGGCCTGTGTGTTTGGGCCTTTGTGAGCAATGTAGCGTTGGGAACAGCTAGATGCCGAGTCATGGGCAGTGAAGGGCTTCGTTGGTTAAACCTTTAGATTGTGGCAAATTGAAACAACTGAAGTATCACCCTTCTAAAGCACCTTTGTGGTACAAAAGAAGGAAAGAAATAGGAGGGTCAAGGCTCTGCGGACCCTTTCGAAAATAAGGTAAGGCTTGAAGGGAAACTTTATTTTCCTCATTGGGGTTTCGAGAGTTTTGGGCCCAATTCTACCTGAGAAACACTGTACTTACGCATGTTCCCTTCAGAGCACCGTTGCCTTTGTGATGACAAGTGAGTTTCTAGGAAAGAGACTTGGAGGTTGTTATTCCTTGGCAGATGATCATCCTTCGGTAATCATCAGTGAATTGGCGAACCCGTTTGAGCTTTAGCCTCAAGCTAACGTTCCTCTTGTATCCTCCCACAGATTGGCATGCAGCAGAATCCATGTAGCGTTATTCAGTGTGGTTCTTGAACTCTTGGAAGCATTCCAGGTCTCTTAGGACTGGCAGGTCTGCACTAGGATGAGAAACGTACAAGAAGGACGGCCTGGGTGTTTGGGCCTTTGTGAGCAATGCAGCACTGGGAACAGCTAGCTGCTGAGTCATGGGCAGTGAAGGGCTTTTTTGGTTAAACGTCTAGATTGTTGCAAGTTGAGACAACTCAAGTATCTCCCTTCTAAAGCACCTTGGAGGTTCAAAACAGAGAAAGAAACCACAGGGTCAATGCTCTGCAGGCCCTTTTGAAAATAAGGCTTGGAGGGAAACTTTATTTTCCTCATTGGGATCTAGAGAGCTGCGGGCTCAATTCTCCCTGAGAAACACTGTAGTTGCACATGTTCTCTTCATAGCACAATTGCCTTTGTGATGACAAGTGAGTTTCTAGGAAAGAAACTTGGAGGTTGCCATTGTTTGGGAGGTGCTCACCCTTCGGTAATCTTCAGTGAAATGGCGAGCCTATTTGACGACCAGCCTCAAGCTAACGTTCCTCTTGTATCATGCCACAGGTTGACATGCAGCAGAATCCATGTAGCCTTATTCAGTGTGGTTCTTGAGCTTTAGGAAGCATTCCAGGTCTCTGAAAACTGGCGGGTCTCCACTAGGGTGAGAAGCGTACAAGAAGGACTGCCTGTGTTTTCGAGGAATTGTGAGCAATGCACCTTTGGCAACAGCTAGATGCCGAGTCATGGGCAGTGAAGGGCTTCTTTTTCTAAACCTCTAGAATGTGGTAAGTTGCAACAACTCAACTATCTCACTTGTAAGCACATTGGAGGTGCCAAAATGAGAACGAAACAGCAGGGTCAATGCTCTGTGAGCACTTTGGAAAATAAGGCTTGAAGGGAAGCTTTATTTACCTCCTTGGGATTTAGAGCGTGTCGGGCTCAATTCTCCCTGAGAAACACTGTAATTGCACATGTTCTCTTCATAGCACAAATGGCTTTGTGATGACAAGTGAGTTTCTAGGAAGGAAACTTGGAGGTGGCCATTCTTTTGTAGCTGCTCATCCTTCAGTAATCGTCAGTGAGTTGGCGATCCCATTTGACCATTAACCTCAAGCTGACATTCCTCTTGTATCATGTCACAGGTTGGTATGCAGCAGAAACCATGTGGACTTATTCAGTGTGGTTGTTGAGCTGTGGGAAGCATTCCAGGTCTCCTAGGACTCGGGGGTCTTCACTAGATCTGATACGTACAAAAAGGACAGCCTGTGTCTTCGGGGCGTTGTGAGCAATGCACCGTTGGGAACAGCTAGTTGCCGAATCATGGGCAGTGAAGGGTTTCGTTGGATAAACGCCGAGATTGCGACACCTTGAAAACACCTAGCTATCAGCGTTCTGTTCACTCCTTCGTGCCAAACGTGTCTGCTTTTCTGCCTATCCCCGAGCACACGAAAAATATAATGATCCTACCCTTCCTTCTGGGAACCCACACGTGATGGAATCTACCCCAGGCAAGCCAGTGGACTTTAAGTGCAGCCTGAAAAATTACAGGTTTTCCCTTGAAAGCTAGGTATTCCGGAGATCCATTTTACACCCAGTCCTCACTAACCTATGACTCTGTAATCCCTTCAGCACACTCACTACTCCCTGTATCGCAAAGTTTACTCACTAACAGGTCTACTTGGTCACCTGAATGTCCAATAGGTACTCAGAAACGGCAGCATAAGATGCTGTGTCCTCCCCTTGGAGATTGAGGCTTGATGGGAAGTGGATTTTCCACATTGGAATGTCGACACTTGTGGCCTCAGTGTTACCTGATAAACAGTGTAGTTGCCCATCTTCTCCTCATTGCAGGATTGCCTTTTCAGGAGAAGTGATTTTCCATGAAACAAACGTTGCCTTTCAATTCCTGCTAGGTGCTCCTCGCTCAGCAACTTTTAGTGAATATGCCGAGCGCATGGGACGACTGGCCTCACTCTAACGTTCTGCTTTTCTCGTCACAATGGTAAGCAGGCAGCAGGTTCAATGCAGCTTTTGTCAAAGCAGTGCTTTTACTCTAGGAAGCCTTTTTGATGCCTTAGGACACGCCAGTGTGCACTAGGATCTAAGATGTACACGAGGGACTGCCAGTCTCTTCTGGGACTTGTGAGCGACGTTCAGTGGAGGACAACTCTATGCCAAAAAAGGGCAGTGAATGGCTTCTTTTGTTAAACCTCTAGAATGTGGTAAGTTGAAACAACTCAAGTATCTCCCTTCTAACGCACCATGGAGGTACAAAATCGAGAAAGAAAGAGCAGGTCAATGTTCGGTGGTCCCTTCTGAACATAAGGCATGAAGGGATACTTTATTTACCTCCTTGGGATTTAGAGAGTTGCAGGCTCAATTCTCCCTGAGAAACACTATACTTGCACATCTTCCCTTCATAGCACATTTGCCATTGTGATGACGAGAGTTTCTAGGAAAGAAACTTGGAGGTTGCCATTCCTTGGTAGTGGCTCATCCCTCGGGAATCTTCAGGGAATGGGCCAACCCCATGGGACATCTAGCCTCAAGTTTACGTTCAGCTTTTCTCATGACAGAGGTAGGCATTCAACGGGTTCCATGCAACCTTAGTGCCTGTGGTTCTTGAACTCTAGGAAGCATATCCGGTCTCTTTTGGCTCGCGGTTCTGCACTAGGTTTTGAAACGTACTAAAAGGACTGCCTGTGTCTTTGGGCGGTTGTGAGCAGTCTACCGTTGGGAACAACTAGATGCCAAGTGATGGGCAGTGAAGGACTTCGTTGGTTACACACCTAGATTGCGATAGCTTGAAAGCAACACCGTTATCAACGTTCCATGCCTTCCTTCATGAAAAGCGTGTCTACATTCTTGAGGAAACCTGAGCTGCACTGAAAAGCACAATTAGCCTACCCTTGCTTCT
>NW_028124681.1:0-81241 GCF_965194825.1 Balaenoptera physalus
AATCTGTTGCCCATCACCACTAAGAAACTGTCTGGTTTTCAGCCTTTTCTTTTAAGGATGTTTTTCTAAGACCTCACTCTCTTGCATGGGTTGTGGTACTTTCGGTAGGGTTAATCCACTCTCCACGATTCTGACACGTATTTGTCTTGTCAGTTCTACATCGATAGCCTGACTCCCCTTTACAGAGATTGGTGTTCACATAGAGGGAGCTCTATATCTTCCTGCAGGCATTTTTAGTTTAGTCTGTTAATGAAACTCCCCACTGAAAAATCTTATTTAATATGTGTTCTACAGTGATTTGAACAGAGAAGTGGCCATTTGCCATATCAAAAACATTCATCTTTGTTCTGAGTTCAAAATTTGGAGTTTATAAGGCACCAGTGTAACATGACCTATTAAAATATATTTACTAACTTAACAAATATAAGACACTAAGTGCCAGGCGCTGTTCTTACTGCTTCACACTTATTAGCTCACTTAATCTTCACAACAACCTTGATTACATATATTTATTATCCCTCAAGACCCAAGGACCCATAGTAAGTGGCAAAGTATTTAATGAGTGTTGTATGGTTTTAGGATAAGTGGCATCAGAAAATAGCACATGACTTGCCACCAGTGTCAATTCACAGGGTTTGTGGCATGAATTATTTACACATGACCCATATTTTCTCTGCCTGGAAATGAAATTGGGCATGGGTAGGATGAGTGTCTTAGACTGAATAAACACCAGAATTGCCTGCTGAAGGGCTAGTGAACTCTTCCTCTTTGTGGATCTTTATAAAAGGGAGAGAAAAATCATTTTGGAACAGTTTTGACTCAGAAGTGTTTGGAGTGGGGAAATTCGTCTTCTTAACTGAGGTGTTCCTCGAGAGAGGTTCTCCTTGCACAAAATGAGATCATTAGGAAGATGCCCCACCCCCAGCAACAGGAAAAATTGATTATCAGACAATGTGGCTTGAAAAGAGCAAAGCACAAGCAAGAAACACAAAAGCCAGCAAATGGAACTACATCCAACTAAAAAGCTTCTACAGAGCAAAAGAAATCATTGACAAAATGAAAAGGCAGCCCACTGAATGGGAGAAATTATTTGCAAACTATATATCTGATAAGCAGTTAATATCCAAAAAATTAAGGAACTCCTAAATAACACCAGAACAACACAAAACAAGACAAAACCAAAAACCAATTCACTTAACAAACGGGTAGAGGATTTGTAAACATTTTTTCAAAGAAGGCATAGAGATGGTCAACAAGTACATGAAAAGGTGTTCAACATCACTAATCACCAGGGAGATGCAAATCAAAACCACAATGTGATAGCACCTCACACCTGTTAGAATGGGTATCATCAAGAAGACAAGAGATAACGAATGCTGGTGAGGATGTGGAGAAAAGGGAACCCTGGTGCACTGTTGGTAGGAATGTAAATTCGTACAGCTACTATGGAAAACAGTATGGAGGCTCCTCAAAAAGTTAAAAATAGAACTACCCTATGATCCGGTAATCTCACATCTTGGAATACATCCAAATGAGATGAAATCACTACCTCAAAGTGATATCTGCACTCCCATGTACATGAGAGCATTATTCATAACTGCCAAGACATTGAAACAAGCTAAACGTCCAACAACAGATGAATGGATAAACAAAATGTTTTCTACATATAATTCACCCATAAAAAGAAGGAAATTCTGCCTTTTGGGATAACATGGATGGACCCTGAAGGCATTATGCTGAGTGAAATAAGTCAAACAGAGAAAGATAAATATAATATGATATCACTTACACGTGGAATCAAAACCATCAAACTCAAAGAAACATAGACTAGAAAGGTAATTGCCAGGGGCTGAGGGGTAGGAGAAATGGGGAGATGTTGGTCAAAAGATACAAACTTCCAGTCACGAGATGAATGAATTCTGAGGATCTAATGAACAGCACGGTGACTATGTTAACAATACTATAGTTGACCCTTGAACTACTCTGGGCTTAGGGGCACCGACCCTCTGCCCTCCATATCCGAGGTTCTGTATCTATGGTTTCTCTGTACTTGCATTTCCTCCCTCTCCATGATGAAACCAACCTTAGGTCGTATGGCACTGTAGTACTTACTACTGAAAAACATCTGCTTATAAGTGGACCCGTGCAGTCCAAACCCGTGTTGTGCACGGGACAAATGTGTACTGTCTACTCAAAAGGTGCTATGAAAGTAGAGCTTTAATGTTCTCATCGTAACAACAACACAATGATAGTGACGTAAGGTGAAGGACCTGTTAACTAACCTCTTTGTGGGAAACATTTTGCAATACGCATGTGTATCAGACCATCACAATGTGCACCTAAAATGACACAATGTTATATGTCAATTATATCTCAAGAAAGCTGGGGAAAAAAAGAGAAAAGAGAGCAGAACATACAAGTTTTTTTAATCTAGGCTCTGGTTACCGCTTTGAAAAAATCACGAGTGCCCATGGACAACAGAACGTGAGAGAGAGAGAGTTGAAGGTCTACATCGATGACATTGTACTTGATTTCTCCCTCCTCTGTTTCCCCAAATGTGTCAATTTACATCCAGTCAATTTGCATTTCGTTATAAGTTTTGACATTATGCTTGAAATTCCATTTGGGAAGCTTTAGCTCCTGGGGCCTGAGGCACATTCTTTTGAATTATGGAAATGATCCTAAAGTGATCCAAAACCCTGTCTGGTGAATCATAGGAGTAAAGGTGAAAAGTAATGAGCCCGTTTTCCCCACGCAATTCCTCAACTGCCCGTGGCAATGATTCCCAAAGAAGCATGTCCTTGAATCACACTTCTAGCCATTCCATCAGACAACAGCTGCGTTACCTCCCCAATCCACTGCTTTGAACAGTGTATCATATACGTGTACACTGTTTGCTGAAAAATCCTGTCTGTTTTTGAAATTAATTTTTATTGGATTATAGTTGATTTTCAATGTTGTGTTACTTTCTGCTGTACAGCAAAGTGAATCAGTTATTCATATACATATATCCACACTTATTTAGATTCTTCTCCCATACAGGTCATTCCAGAGTATTGAGTAGAGTTCCCTGTGCTATACAGTAGGTCCTTATTAGCTATCTATTTTATATATAGTAGTGTGTACATGTCAATCCCAATGTTCCAATTTCTCCGTCCCCGCCTTTCCCCTCTGGTGACCATAAATTTGTTTTCTACATCTGTGATGGAGAACAAACCTCTGTCTTATCCCTTCATAGTTGTAGCACCCATGTCAAGGTATAGTAAGAAAAAACTTCTCATTACACGATTCCATATCACACACACAAGAAAGGCAAGTATAAAACAGGTCATGCCTCAGTGAAAATCAATATTCTCTGACCAGCCAGATCAGAGATGCCACAACATGCGCTGGAAAAAAGAAAAAGAAAAAAACACGATGGTACTCTTGGATATTTTATTCTAATACTCACTTGGTTTATGAAAATAAACTTTTGCCTTTCCGATACAAGCATATGAGCTGCAGTACTATTCAAGGCATGTACATTGCACTATACATCAAGTGAAACATAAATGTTTTCCCAAGGAATCCACACAAAAGACTGTGTCGGACACCTGTCTGATTCACATGTAGGTGTTTCAGGGAATCTCTTGGGGGTCAAGGATAGGATCTAGTCAGTGCTCTAGAAACCCTTATATGTTTAATTTCTTTAAAAATGCAGCCCCTTTAGGCCCCTTTTGCCCAGGATTTGCCAGGTGCCATCAACTCAAAATAAGCATGAAGAGCTGCTACCCCTTCAAATGGCGCAGAGGAGTGCTGAGGTTTTGATGATGAACGGCGTGAATACATCCATATTTAGGGATGTAACACATGTTCTTTAATGAGATCAGGAGTATTTCACCAGCAATGCAATCATTAGTCAAAACAAATGTCTACTTAATTGGCCAAAAGATAAACAAGAGGGGTCATCAGCAGCTGACCAGGGTATATAAAGGGCCCAGAGCAGGAGGAAGACATTCACACCTGAGAACTCTCAACTCTTCTCACCAGCTCAAGCCAACTCAGCCCCAGACACCGCCATGACCGGCTCCTGCTTCGGCCCCATCTCCTCCTCCCTGGGCTGCGCCGGAGGCTGCTTCCAGCCCCGCTGCTGCCACGACCCCCGCTGCTGCCGCCCAGTGTACTGCAAGACCACCGTGTGCCGCCCCGTGACCTGCGTGCCCCGCTGCACGCGCCCCATCTGTGAGCCCCGCTGCCGCCCAGTCTGCTGCGCCCCGTGCAGCCTGCAGGACGGCTGCTGCCGCCCCATCACCTGCTGCCCCACGTCCTGCCAGGCCGTGGTCTGCCGCCCCTGCTGCTGGACCACCACCTGCTGCCATCCCGTCTCTGTGCAGTCCCCGTGCTGCCGCCACCCCTGCTGCCAGCCGGACCCCTGCTGGGCCACCTGCAGCACTTCCTCCTGCTGCTGAGCAATGCATCCTAGGAGCGCATCATCACTACGGGTCCCCCAGAGACGGCCGGCTCCATCCTGCTGTCCCACAGCTTCACAGCAGAAAGTGGCAGGGCTCTTCTCGAGAAGCCCATTCCTCCTCTCTTCTAACTAGCTTATAAGAGGCACCGAAGACCCTTTTCAAACGAACTACTTCTCAAGAATATCCTGTCCTCTCAAGACCCCAGCTCCCTCCTATATAATGTTGGTTTTCTAATAAATTCAGCACTCCCAGCATAGAAATCATGGTCTTCGTGATATTTCCTTTAAGGAGATTCTGTCTGAATTTTCCAGAGACATTGAAAGCAAGATACAGGATAATCCTCTTAAATTGTTCTCTAAAATAACCTAAGTCTGGGTAGTTTCCTTCTTATCATTGTAGATGGCATTTATAGGACACAGTAGCTAAGGAAGGTGGGCACAGCTATATCTTCATCACATATACAGAGTCACAGATGCCCATGGCTCCAGACAGGTGCCGCACACCTCAGAAATGTTCTTCAAAAATGACCAGTAAGGAGTCTACACTGGGGTTACCACTTATATTCCCAGTCTGAGTATTCATTCACTGAACTCACACCTGCTGGCACAGCACAGAAAGCCCAGTATGTTAGAGGTGGAAGGAACCTTGAGTGGCATCTGGCCAATCGCCTGTTTTTGAAGCTAAGGAGCAATGAGTAATGAACGATCAAATACGTTTCTTAATGTCATTATAACCACTGATGTTCAGAAAAGACCCAGGAGAACGCAAGCCCCCTGACATTAAGCATTTAAGCCAAACATTTCCTCTTACTATGATCGGAGACACGTTCCTCTGCGCAGAGGAACTGTCATATTTTGTGACCAAGTAGAACTGCTTCTTCAGGTAATAGACACTCCCTTCTATGTACTACAGCGCTGGCTGTTATTTGGCATGTGATTCACAATGTCGACTTGTGTGGATATTAAATCCATACTGGCTCTCCAGGGCTGCTTATCTTTGTGCTCAGGAACTGGGCATTGAAGGCATTTTTCACGCACGTTAATCACTGCCAATCTACAAGTATTTTTTGAACATCTACTGGGAATAAGGCACTGAGTTGACCACCCTGAGGGAATATAAAGGAATCAAAGGCGGTTCCTGCTTTGAAGAGGTTATAATCTACTTAGGGACATGAGCTGTAAATCAGAAAAAAGTCTGATACATAATATAATACATAATATAAGAAATACCAAAAATAGTTGACGACTGTAAACCTATTAGGAAACCTCATGCAATGGTCGTGTCATTTTTAAGTAAAAAATAAGGAAGCAGTAAAATATGAACCTATCTTGTGAGGGAGTATGTGTTCTGTGTGTCCGTGTCTATGTGTTTTTTTAAAACTTATTTATTTATTTATTTATGGCTGTGTTGGGTCTTCGTTTCTATGCGAGGGCTTTCTGTAGTTGCGGTAAGCGGGGGCCACTCTTCCTCGCGGTGCGCGGGCCTCTCACTATCGCGGCCTCTCTTGTTGCGGAGCACAGGCTTCAGACGCGCAGGCTCAGTAGTTGTGCTCACGGGCCTCGTAGCTCCGCGGCATGTGGGATCTTCCCAGAGCAGGGTTCGAACCCGTGTCCCCTGCATTGGCAGGCGGATTCTCAACCACTGCGCCACCAGGGAAGCCCCCTATGTGTTTTTATGCCTAAAAAATACCTGGAACATTAGGCAACAAAATCTAACAGTAACTGGTAATAATATTCATCTTCTTCTTCATTTTTTTCTCAATTATATACTTTTAAAAATGAACATACATTTTATTTTTAGATGAACTGGATTGTCTAAAACCTGTACCTATTTGGGGGAAATTATTTAAACTTTTCTCACAATTATGCTATGCTCTTGAAAATGTAACTATCAAAGTGTAAATGAATTTAAAGCAGATAAGCTAGAGAGCAGCGGTTTGTACTCCTAAAGAGGTCTTTTATTACATATAAGAGTATACCACCGTGTTGTAAATAGTGGACTTCTCGGAGATCTTTTGGGTGTTTTAAATATTTATTTATTTATTTTGTTTGTTTGGCCGCGCCAGGTCTTCGTTGTGGCATGCAAACACTCAGCTGCGGCATATGAGATCAAGTTCCCTGACCAGGGATCGAACCCGGGCCCCTGCATTGGGAGCGCGGATTCTTAGCCACGGAACCACCAGGGAGGTCCATGAGATCTTTCAAATGTGATCAAATTATTAAACATTGAATTTATATTTTAGCATTTTACGATCATCTCAATTGCATAAAGCAAAGGGCACTTTTGCTATGTTCTGAATGAAGAATTTTTAAACATTGCTAGCTGTTTCAGATTATATGTACAATTGTTATTCTCCATTTGTATAGACAATTGAGAATTGAAAACTCAACAAGACAGTACTTTTCATGTTAAAATTTGTTCACAATGTGATGGTCGGAAATTGTTGGGTTAAATAAAGCCCTAGCATTCCTTATGCAAAATCTGTTGCCCATCACCACTAAGAAACTGTCTGGTTTTCAGCCTTTTCTTTTAAGGATGTTTTTCTAAGACCTCACTCTCTTGCATGGGTTGTGGTACTTTCGGTAGGGTTAATCCACTCTCCACGATTCTGACACGTATTTGTCTTGTCAGTTCTACATCGATAGCCTGACTCCCCTTTACAGAGATTGGTGTTCACATAGAGGGAGCTCTATATCTTCCTGCAGGCATTTTTAGTTTAGTCTGTTAATGAAACTCCCCACTGAAAAATCTTATTTAATATGTGTTCTACAGTGATTTGAACAGAGAAGTGGCCATTTGCCATATCAAAAACATTCATCTTTGTTCTGAGTTCAAAATTTGGAGTTTATAAGGCACCAGTGTAACATGACCTATTAAAATATATTTACTAACTTAACAAATATAAGACACTAAGTGCCAGGCGCTGTTCTTACTGCTTCACACTTATTAGCTCACTTAATCTTCACAACAACCTTGATTACATATATTTATTATCCCTCAAGACCCAAGGACCCATAGTAAGTGGCAAAGTATTTAATGAGTGTTGTATGGTTTTAGGATAAGTGGCATCAGAAAATAGCACATGACTTGCCACCAGTGTCAATTCACAGGGTTTGTGGCATGAATTATTTACACATGACCCATATTTTCTCTGCCTGGAAATGAAATTGGGCATGGGGTAGGATGAGTGTCTTAGACTGAATAAACACCAGAATTGCCTGCTGAAGGGCTAGTGAACTCTTCCTCTTTGTGGATCTTTATAAAAGGGAGAGAAAAATCATTTTGGAACAGTTTTGACTCAGAAGTGTTTGGAGTGGGGAAATTCGTCTTCTTAACTGAGGTGTTCCTCGAGAGAGGTTCTCCTTGCACAAAATGAGATCATTAGGAAGATGCCCCACCCCCAGCAACAGGAAAAATTGATTATCAGACAATGTGGCTTGAAAAGAGCAAAGCACAAGCAAGAAACACAAAAGCCAGCAAATGGAACTACATCCAACTAAAAAGCTTCTACAGAGCAAAAGAAATCATTGACAAAATGAAAAGGCAGCCCACTGAATGGGAGAAATTATTTGCAAACTATATATCTGATAAGCAGTTAATATCCAAAAAATTAAGGAACTCCTAAATAACACCAGAACAACACAAAACAAGACAAAACCAAAAACCAATTCACTTAACAAACGGGTAGAGGATTTGTAAACATTTTTTCAAAGAAGGCATAGAGATGGTCAACAAGTACATGAAAAGGTGTTCAACATCACTAATCACCAGGGAGATGCAAATCAAAACCACAATGTGATAGCACCTCACACCTGTTAGAATGGGTATCATCAAGAAGACAAGAGATAACGAATGCTGGTGAGGATGTGGAGAAAAGGGAACCCTGGTGCACTGTTGGTAGGAATGTAAATTCGTACAGCTACTATGGAAAACAGTATGGAGGCTCCTCAAAAAGTTAAAAATAGAACTACCCTATGATCCGGTAATCTCACATCTTGGAATACATCCAAATGAGATGAAATCACTACCTCAAAGTGATATCTGCACTCCCATGTACATGAGAGCATTATTCATAACTGCCAAGACATTGAAACAAGCTAAACGTCCAACAACAGATGAATGGATAAACAAAATGTTTTCTACATATAATTCACCCATAAAAAGAAGGAAATTCTGCCTTTTGGGATAACATGGATGGACCCTGAAGGCATTATGCTGAGTGAAATAAGTCAAACAGAGAAAGATAAATATAATATGATATCACTTACACGTGGAATCAAAACCATCAAACTCAAAGAAACATAGACTAGAAAGGTAATTGCCAGGGGCTGAGGGGTAGGAGAAATGGGGAGATGTTGGTCAAAAGATACAAACTTCCAGTCACGAGATGAATGAATTCTGAGGATCTAATGAACAGCACGGTGACTATGTTAACAATACTATAGTTGACCCTTGAACTACTCTGGGCTTAGGGGCACCGACCCTCTGCCCTCCATATCCGAGGTTCT
This sequence comes from Balaenoptera physalus, assembly GCF_965194825.1. Classification (NCBI taxonomy): domain Eukaryota; kingdom Metazoa; phylum Chordata; class Mammalia; order Artiodactyla; family Balaenopteridae; genus Balaenoptera; species Balaenoptera physalus. The sequence goes on from NW_028124681.1 coordinate 8,960, forward strand.
GTATCTATGGTTTCTCTGTACTTGCATTTCCTCCCTCTCCATGATGAAACCAACCTTAGGTCGTATGGCACTGTAGTACTTACTACTGAAAAACATCTGCTTATAAGTGGACCCGTGCAGTCCAAACCCGTGTTGTGCACGGGACAAATGTGTACTGTCTACTCAAAAGGTGCTATGAAAGTAGAGCTTTAATGTTCTCATCGTAACAACAACACAATGATAGTGACGTAAGGTGAAGGACCTGTTAACTAACCTCTTTGTGGGAAACATTTTGCAATACGCATGTGTATCAGACCATCACAATGTGCACCTAAAATGACACAATGTTATATGTCAATTATATCTCAAGAAAGCTGGGGAAAAAAAGAGAAAAGAGAGCAGAACATACAAGTTTTTTTAATCTAGGCTCTGGTTACCGCTTTGAAAAAATCACGAGTGCCCATGGACAACAGAACGTGAGAGAGAGAGAGTTGAAGGTCTACATCGATGACATTGTACTTGATTTCTCCCTCCTCTGTTTCCCCAAATGTGTCAATTTACATCCAGTCAATTTGCATTTCGTTATAAGTTTTGACATTATGCTTGAAATTCCATTTGGGAAGCTTTAGCTCCTGGGGCCTGAGGCACATTCTTTTGAATTATGGAAATGATCCTAAAGTGATCCAAAACCCTGTCTGGTGAATCATAGGAGTAAAGGTGAAAAGTAATGAGCCCGTTTTCCCCACGCAATTCCTCAACTGCCCGTGGCAATGATTCCCAAAGAAGCATGTCCTTGAATCACACTTCTAGCCATTCCATCAGACAACAGCTGCGTTACCTCCCCAATCCACTGCTTTGAACAGTGTATCATATACGTGTACACTGTTTGCTGAAAAATCCTGTCTGTTTTTGAAATTAATTTTTATTGGATTATAGTTGATTTTCAATGTTGTGTTACTTTCTGCTGTACAGCAAAGTGAATCAGTTATTCATATACATATATCCACACTTATTTAGATTCTTCTCCCATACAGGTCATTCCAGAGTATTGAGTAGAGTTCCCTGTGCTATACAGTAGGTCCTTATTAGCTATCTATTTTATATATAGTAGTGTGTACATGTCAATCCCAATGTTCCAATTTCTCCGTCCCCGCCTTTCCCCTCTGGTGACCATAAATTTGTTTTCTACATCTGTGATGGAGAACAAACCTCTGTCTTATCCCTTCATAGTTGTAGCACCCATGTCAAGGTATAGTAAGAAAAAACTTCTCATTACACGATTCCATATCACACACACAAGAAAGGCAAGTATAAAACAGGTCATGCCTCAGTGAAAATCAATATTCTCTGACCAGCCAGATCAGAGATGCCACAACATGCGCTGGAAAAAAGAAAAAGAAAAAAACACGATGGTACTCTTGGATATTTTATTCTAATACTCACTTGGTTTATGAAAATAAACTTTTGCCTTTCCGATACAAGCATATGAGCTGCAGTACTATTCAAGGCATGTACATTGCACTATACATCAAGTGAAACATAAATGTTTTCCCAAGGAATCCACACAAAAGACTGTGTCGGACACCTGTCTGATTCACATGTAGGTGTTTCAGGGAATCTCTTGGGGGTCAAGGATAGGATCTAGTCAGTGCTCTAGAAACCCTTATATGTTTAATTTCTTTAAAAATGCAGCCCCTTTAGGCCCCTTTTGCCCAGGATTTGCCAGGTGCCATCAACTCAAAATAAGCATGAAGAGCTGCTACCCCTTCAAATGGCGCAGAGGAGTGCTGAGGTTTTGATGATGAACGGCGTGAATACATCCATATTTAGGGATGTAACACATGTTCTTTAATGAGATCAGGAGTATTTCACCAGCAATGCAATCATTAGTCAAAACAAATGTCTACTTAATTGGCCAAAAGATAAACAAGAGGGGTCATCAGCAGCTGACCAGGGTATATAAAGGGCCCAGAGCAGGAGGAAGACATTCACACCTGAGAACTCTCAACTCTTCTCACCAGCTCAAGCCAACTCAGCCCCAGACACCGCCATGACCGGCTCCTGCTTCGGCCCCATCTCCTCCTCCCTGGGCTGCGCCGGAGGCTGCTTCCAGCCCCGCTGCTGCCACGACCCCCGCTGCTGCCGCCCAGTGTACTGCAAGACCACCGTGTGCCGCCCCGTGACCTGCGTGCCCCGCTGCACGCGCCCCATCTGTGAGCCCCGCTGCCGCCCAGTCTGCTGCGCCCCGTGCAGCCTGCAGGACGGCTGCTGCCGCCCCATCACCTGCTGCCCCACGTCCTGCCAGGCCGTGGTCTGCCGCCCCTGCTGCTGGACCACCACCTGCTGCCATCCCGTCTCTGTGCAGTCCCCGTGCTGCCGCCACCCCTGCTGCCAGCCGGACCCCTGCTGGGCCACCTGCAGCACTTCCTCCTGCTGCTGAGCAATGCATCCTAGGAGCGCATCATCACTACGGGTCCCCCAGAGACGGCCGGCTCCATCCTGCTGTCCCACAGCTTCACAGCAGAAAGTGGCAGGGCTCTTCTCGAGAAGCCCATTCCTCCTCTCTTCTAACTAGCTTATAAGAGGCACCGAAGACCCTTTTCAAACGAACTACTTCTCAAGAATATCCTGTCCTCTCAAGACCCCAGCTCCCTCCTATATAATGTTGGTTTTCTAATAAATTCAGCACTCCCAGCATAGAAATCATGGTCTTCGTGATATTTCCTTTAAGGAGATTCTGTCTGAATTTTCCAGAGACATTGAAAGCAAGATACAGGATAATCCTCTTAAATTGTTCTCTAAAATAACCTAAGTCTGGGTAGTTTCCTTCTTATCATTGTAGATGGCATTTATAGGACACAGTAGCTAAGGAAGGTGGGCACAGCTATATCTTCATCACATATACAGAGTCACAGATGCCCATGGCTCCAGACAGGTGCCGCACACCTCAGAAATGTTCTTCAAAAATGACCAGTAAGGAGTCTACACTGGGGTTACCACTTATATTCCCAGTCTGAGTATTCATTCACTGAACTCACACCTGCTGGCACAGCACAGAAAGCCCAGTATGTTAGAGGTGGAAGGAACCTTGAGTGGCATCTGGCCAATCGCCTGTTTTTGAAGCTAAGGAGCAATGAGTAATGAACGATCAAATACGTTTCTTAATGTCATTATAACCACTGATGTTCAGAAAAGACCCAGGAGAACGCAAGCCCCCTGACATTAAGCATTTAAGCCAAACATTTCCTCTTACTATGATCGGAGACACGTTCCTCTGCGCAGAGGAACTGTCATATTTTGTGACCAAGTAGAACTGCTTCTTCAGGTAATAGACACTCCCTTCTATGTACTACAGCGCTGGCTGTTATTTGGCATGTGATTCACAATGTCGACTTGTGTGGATATTAAATCCATACTGGCTCTCCAGGGCTGCTTATCTTTGTGCTCAGGAACTGGGCATTGAAGGCATTTTTCACGCACGTTAATCACTGCCAATCTACAAGTATTTTTTGAACATCTACTGGGAATAAGGCACTGAGTTGACCACCCTGAGGGAATATAAAGGAATCAAAGGCGGTTCCTGCTTTGAAGAGGTTATAATCTACTTAGGGACATGAGCTGTAAATCAGAAAAAAGTCTGATACATAATATAATACATAATATAAGAAATACCAAAAATAGTTGACGACTGTAAACCTATTAGGAAACCTCATGCAATGGTCGTGTCATTTTTAAGTAAAAAATAAGGAAGCAGTAAAATATGAACCTATCTTGTGAGGGAGTATGTGTTCTGTGTGTCCGTGTCTATGTGTTTTTTTAAAACTTATTTATTTATTTATTTATGGCTGTGTTGGGTCTTCGTTTCTATGCGAGGGCTTTCTGTAGTTGCGGTAAGCGGGGGCCACTCTTCCTCGCGGTGCGCGGGCCTCTCACTATCGCGGCCTCTCTTGTTGCGGAGCACAGGCTTCAGACGCGCAGGCTCAGTAGTTGTGCTCACGGGCCTCGTAGCTCCGCGGCATGTGGGATCTTCCCAGAGCAGGGTTCGAACCCGTGTCCCCTGCATTGGCAGGCGGATTCTCAACCACTGCGCCACCAGGGAAGCCCCCTATGTGTTTTTATGCCTAAAAAATACCTGGAACATTAGGCAACAAAATCTAACAGTAACTGGTAATAATATTCATCTTCTTCTTCATTTTTTTCTCAATTATATACTTTTAAAAATGAACATACATTTTATTTTTAGATGAACTGGATTGTCTAAAACCTGTACCTATTTGGGGGAAATTATTTAAACTTTTCTCACAATTATGCTATGCTCTTGAAAATGTAACTATCAAAGTGTAAATGAATTTAAAGCAGATAAGCTAGAGAGCAGCGGTTTGTACTCCTAAAGAGGTCTTTTATTACATATAAGAGTATACCACCGTGTTGTAAATAGTGGACTTCTCGGAGATCTTTTGGGTGTTTTAAATATTTATTTATTTATTTTGTTTGTTTGGCCGCGCCAGGTCTTCGTTGTGGCATGCAAACACTCAGCTGCGGCATATGAGATCAAGTTCCCTGACCAGGGATCGAACCCGGGCCCCTGCATTGGGAGCGCGGATTCTTAGCCACGGAACCACCAGGGAGGTCCATGAGATCTTTCAAATGTGATCAAATTATTAAACATTGAATTTATATTTTAGCATTTTACGATCATCTCAATTGCATAAAGCAAAGGGCACTTTTGCTATGTTCTGAATGAAGAATTTTTAAACATTGCTAGCTGTTTCAGATTATATGTACAATTGTTATTCTCCATTTGTATAGACAATTGAGAATTGAAAACTCAACAAGACAGTACTTTTCATGTTAAAATTTGTTCACAATGTGATGGTCGGAAATTGTTGGGTTAAATAAAGCCCTAGCATTCCTTATGCAAAATCTGTTGCCCATCACCACTAAGAAACTGTCTGGTTTTCAGCCTTTTCTTTTAAGGATGTTTTTCTAAGACCTCACTCTCTTGCATGGGTTGTGGTACTTTCGGTAGGGTTAATCCACTCTCCACGATTCTGACACGTATTTGTCTTGTCAGTTCTACATCGATAGCCTGACTCCCCTTTACAGAGATTGGTGTTCACATAGAGGGAGCTCTATATCTTCCTGCAGGCATTTTTAGTTTAGTCTGTTAATGAAACTCCCCACTGAAAAATCTTATTTAATATGTGTTCTACAGTGATTTGAACAGAGAAGTGGCCATTTGCCATATCAAAAACATTCATCTTTGTTCTGAGTTCAAAATTTGGAGTTTATAAGGCACCAGTGTAACATGACCTATTAAAATATATTTACTAACTTAACAAATATAAGACACTAAGTGCCAGGCGCTGTTCTTACTGCTTCACACTTATTAGCTCACTTAATCTTCACAACAACCTTGATTACATATATTTATTATCCCTCAAGACCCAAGGACCCATAGTAAGTGGCAAAGTATTTAATGAGTGTTGTATGGTTTTAGGATAAGTGGCATCAGAAAATAGCACATGACTTGCCACCAGTGTCAATTCACAGGGTTTGTGGCATGAATTATTTACACATGACCCATATTTTCTCTGCCTGGAAATGAAATTGGGCATGGGGTAGGATGAGTGTCTTAGACTGAATAAACACCAGAATTGCCTGCTGAAGGGCTAGTGAACTCTTCCTCTTTGTGGATCTTTATAAAAGGGAGAGAAAAATCATTTTGGAACAGTTTTGACTCAGAAGTGTTTGGAGTGGGGAAATTCGTCTTCTTAACTGAGGTGTTCCTCGAGAGAGGTTCTCCTTGCACAAAATGAGATCATTAGGAAGATGCCCCACCCCCAGCAACAGGAAAAATTGATTATCAGACAATGTGGCTTGAAAAGAGCAAAGCACAAGCAAGAAACACAAAAGCCAGCAAATGGAACTACATCCAACTAAAAAGCTTCTACAGAGCAAAAGAAATCATTGACAAAATGAAAAGGCAGCCCACTGAATGGGAGAAATTATTTGCAAACTATATATCTGATAAGCAGTTAATATCCAAAAAATTAAGGAACTCCTAAATAACACCAGAACAACACAAAACAAGACAAAACCAAAAACCAATTCACTTAACAAACGGGTAGAGGATTTGTAAACATTTTTTCAAAGAAGGCATAGAGATGGTCAACAAGTACATGAAAAGGTGTTCAACATCACTAATCACCAGGGAGATGCAAATCAAAACCACAATGTGATAGCACCTCACACCTGTTAGAATGGGTATCATCAAGAAGACAAGAGATAACGAATGCTGGTGAGGATGTGGAGAAAAGGGAACCCTGGTGCACTGTTGGTAGGAATGTAAATTCGTACAGCTACTATGGAAAACAGTATGGAGGCTCCTCAAAAAGTTAAAAATAGAACTACCCTATGATCCGGTAATCTCACATCTTGGAATACATCCAAATGAGATGAAATCACTACCTCAAAGTGATATCTGCACTCCCATGTACATGAGAGCATTATTCATAATTGCCAAGACATTGAAACAAGCTAAAGGTCCAACAACAGATGAATGGATAAACAAAATGTTTTCTACATATAATTCACCCATAAAAAGAAGGAAATTCTGCCTTTTGGGATAACATGGATGGACCCTGAAGGTATTATGTTGATTGAAATAAGTCAAACAGAGAAAGATAAATATTATATGATATCACTTACACGTGGAATCAAAACCATCAAACTCAAAGAAACATAGACTAGAATGGTAATTGCCAGGGGCTGAGGGATAGGAGAAATGGGGAGATGTTGGTCAAAAGATACAAACTTCCAGTTACGAGATGAATGAATTCTGAGGATCTAATGAACAGCACGGTGACTATGTTAACAATACTATAGTTGACCCTTGAACTACTCTGGGCTTAGGGGCACCGACCCTCTGCCCTCCATATCCGCGATTCTGTATCTATGGTTTCTCTGTACTTGCATTTCCTCCCTCTCCATGATGAAACCAACCTTAGGTCGTATGGCACTGTAGTACTTACTACTGAAAAACATCTGCTTATAAGTGGACCCGTGCAGTCCAAACCCGTGTTGTGCACGGGACAAATGTGTACTGTCTACTCAAAAGGTGCTATGAAAGTAGAGCTTTAATGTTCTCATCGTAACAACAACACAATGATAGTGACGTAAGGTGAAGGACCTGTTAACTAACCTCTTTGTGGGAAACATTTTGCAATACGCATGTGTATCAGACCATCACAATGTGCACCTAAAATGACACAATGTTATATGTCAATTATATCTCAAGAAAGCTGGGGAAAAAAAGAGAAAAGAGAGCAGAACATACAAGTTTTTTTAATCTAGGCTCTGGTTACCGCTTTGAAAAAATCACGAGTGCCCATGGACAACAGAACGTGAGAGAGAGAGAGTTGAAGGTCTACATCGATGACATTGTACTTGATTTCTCCCTCCTCTGTTTCCCCAAATGTGTCAATTTACATCCAGTCAATTTGCATTTCGTTATAAGTTTTGACATTATGCTTGAAATTCCATTTGGGAAGCTTTAGCTCCTGGGGCCTGAGGCACATTCTTTTGAATTATGGAAATGATCCTAAAGTGATCCAAAACCCTGTCTGGTGAATCATAGGAGTAAAGGTGAAAAGTAATGAGCCCGTTTTCCCCACGCAATTCCTCAACTGCCCGTGGCAATGATTCCCAAAGAAGCATGTCCTTGAATCACACTTCTAGCCATTCCATCAGACAACAGCTGCGTTACCTCCCCAATCCACTGCTTTGAACAGTGTATCATATACGTGTACACTGTTTGCTGAAAAATCCTGTCTGTTTTTGAAATTAATTTTTATTGGATTATAGTTGATTTTCAATGTTGTGTTACTTTCTGCTGTACAGCAAAGTGAATCAGTTATTCATATACATATATCCACACTTATTTAGATTCTTCTCCCATACAGGTCATTCCAGAGTATTGAGTAGAGTTCCCTGTGCTATACAGTAGGTCCTTATTAGCTATCTATTTTATATATAGTAGTGTGTACATGTCAATCCCAATGTTCCAATTTCTCCGTCCCCGCCTTTCCCCTCTGGTGACCATAAATTTGTTTTCTACATCTGTGATGGAGAACAAACCTCTGTCTTATCCCTTCATAGTTGTAGCACCCATGTCAAGGTATAGTAAGAAAAAACTTCTCATTACACGATTCCATATCACACACACAAGAAAGGCAAGTATAAAACAGGTCATGCCTCAGTGAAAATCAATATTCTCTGACCAGCCAGATCAGAGATGCCACAACATGCGCTGGAAAAAAGAAAAAGAAAAAAACACGATGGTACTCTTGGATATTTTATTCTAATACTCACTTGGTTTATGAAAATAAACTTTTGCCTTTCCGATACAAGCATATGAGCTGCAGTACTATTCAAGGCATGTACATTGCACTATACATCAAGTGAAACATAAATGTTTTCCCAAGGAATCCACACAAAAGACTGTGTCGGACACCTGTCTGATTCACATGTAGGTGTTTCAGGGAATCTCTTGGGGGTCAAGGATAGGATCTAGTCAGTGCTCTAGAAACCCTTATATGTTTAATTTCTTTAAAAATGCAGCCCCTTTAGGCCCCTTTTGCCCAGGATTTGCCAGGTGCCATCAACTCAAAATAAGCATGAAGAGCTGCTACCCCTTCAAATGGCGCAGAGGAGTGCTGAGGTTTTGATGATGAACGGCGTGAATACATCCATATTTAGGGATGTAACACATGTTCTTTAATGAGATCAGGAGTATTTCACCAGCAATGCAATCATTAGTCAAAACAAATGTCTACTTAATTGGCCAAAAGATAAACAAGAGGGGTCATCAGCAGCTGACCAGGGTATATAAAGGGCCCAGAGCAGGAGGAAGACATTCACACCTGAGAACTCTCAACTCTTCTCACCAGCTCAAGCCAACTCAGCCCCAGACACCGCCATGACCGGCTCCTGCTTCGGCCCCATCTCCTCCTCCCTGGGCTGCGCCGGAGGCTGCTTCCAGCCCCGCTGCTGCCACGACCCCCGCTGCTGCCGCCCAGTGTACTGCAAGACCACCGTGTGCCGCCCCGTGACCTGCGTGCCCCGCTGCACGCGCCCCATCTGTGAGCCCCGCTGCCGCCCAGTCTGCTGCGCCCCGTGCAGCCTGCAGGACGGCTGCTGCCGCCCCATCACCTGCTGCCCCACGTCCTGCCAGGCCGTGGTCTGCCGCCCCTGCTGCTGGACCACCACCTGCTGCCATCCCGTCTCTGTGCAGTCCCCGTGCTGCCGCCACCCCTGCTGCCAGCCGGACCCCTGCTGGGCCACCTGCAGCACTTCCTCCTGCTGCTGAGCAATGCATCCTAGGAGCGCATCATCACTACGGGTCCCCCAGAGACGGCCGGCTCCATCCTGCTGTCCCACAGCTTCACAGCAGAAAGTGGCAGGGCTCTTCTCGAGAAGCCCATTCCTCCTCTCTTCTAACTAGCTTATAAGAGGCACCGAAGACCCTTTTCAAACGAACTACTTCTCAAGAATATCCTGTCCTCTCAAGACCCCAGCTCCCTCCTATATAATGTTGGTTTTCTAATAAATTCAGCACTCCCAGCATAGAAATCATGGTCTTCGTGATATTTCCTTTAAGGAGATTCTGTCTGAATTTTCCAGAGACATTGAAAGCAAGATACAGGATAATCCTCTTAAATTGTTCTCTAAAATAACCTAAGTCTGGGTAGTTTCCTTCTTATCATTGTAGATGGCATTTATAGGACACAGTAGCTAAGGAAGGTGGGCACAGCTATATCTTCATCACATATACAGAGTCACAGATGCCCATGGCTCCAGACAGGTGCCGCACACCTGAGAAATGTTCTTCAAAAATGACCAGTAAGGAGTCTACACTGGGGTTACCACTTATATTCCCAGTCTGAGTATTCATTCACTGAACTCACACCTGCTGGCACAGCACAGAAAGCCCAGTATGGTAGAGGTGGAAGGAACCTTGAGTGGCATCTGGCCAATCGCCTGTTTTTGAAGCTAAGGAGCAATGAGTAATGAACGATCAAATACGTTTCTTAATGTCATTATAACCACTGATGTTCAGAAAAGACCCAGGAGAACGCAAGCCCCCTGACATTAAGCATTTAAGCCAAACATTTCCTCTTACTATGATCGGAGACACGTTCCTCTGCGCAGAGGAACTGTCATATTTTGTGACCAAGTAGAACTGCTTCTTCAGGTAATAGACACTCCCTTCTATGTACTACAGCGCCGGCTGTTATTTGGCATGTGATTCACAATGTCGACTTGTGTGGATATTAAATCCATACTGGCTCTCCAGGGCTGCTTATCTTTGTGCTCAGGAACTGGGCATTGAAGGCATTTTTCACGCACGTTAATCACTGCCAATCTACAAGTATTTTTTGAACATCTACTGGGAATAAGGCACTGAGTTGACCACCCTGAGGGAATATAAAGGAATCAAAGGCGGTTCCTGCTTTGAAGAGGTTATAATCTACTTAGGGACATGAGCTGTAAATCAGAAAAAAGTCTGATACATAATATAATACATAATATAAGAAATACCAAAAATAGGTGACGACTGTAAACCTATTAGGAAACCTCATGCAATGGTTGTGTCATTTTTAAGTAAAAAATAAGGAAGCAGTAAAATATGAACCTATCTTGTGAGGGAGTATGTGTTCTGTGTGTCCGTGTCTATGTGGTTTTTTAAAACTTATTTATTTATTTATTTATGGCTGTGTTGGGTCTTCGTTTCTATGCGAGGGCTTTCTGTAGTTGCGGTAAGCGGGGGCCACTCTTCCTCGCGGTGCGCGGGCCTCTCACTATCGCGGCCTCTCTTGTTGCGGAGCACAGGCTTCAGACGCGCAGGCTCAGTAGTTGTGCTCACGGGCCTCGTAGCTCCGCGGCATGTGGGATCTTCCCAGAGCAGGGTTCGAACCCGTGTCCCCTGCATTGGCAGGCGGATTCTCAACCACTGCGCCACCAGGGAAGCCCCCTATGTGTTTTTATGCCTAAAAAATACCTGGAACATTAGGCAACAAAATCTAACAGTAACTGGTAATAATATTCATCTTCTTCTTCATTTTTTTCTCAATTATATACTTTTAAAAATGAACATACATTTTATTTTTAGATGAACTGGATTGTCTAAAACCTGTACCTATTTGGGGGAAATTATTTAAACTTTTCTCACAATTATGCTATGCTCTTGAAAATGTAACTATCAAAGTGTAAATGAATTTAAAGCCGATAAGCTAGAGAGCAGCGGTTTGTACTCCTAAAGAGGTCTTTTATTACATATAAGAGTATACCACCGTGTTGTAAATAGTGGACTTCTCGGAGATCTTTTGGGTGTTTTAAATATTTATTTATTTATTTTGTTTGTTTGGCCGCGCCAGGTCTTCGTTGTGGCATGCAAACACTCAGCTGCGGCATATGAGATCAAGTTCCCTGACCAGGGATCGAACCCGGGCCCCTGCATTGGGAGCGCGGATTCTTAGCCACGGAACCACCAGGGAGGTCCATGAGATCTTTCAAATGTGATCAAATTATTAAACATTGAATTTATATTTTAGCATTTTACGATCATCTCAATTGCATAAAGCAAAGGGCACTTTTGCTATGTTCCGAATGAAGAATTTTTAAACATTGCTAGCTGTTTCAGATTATATGTACAATTGTTATTCTCCATTTGTATAGACAATTGAGAATTGAAAACTCAACAAGACAGTACTTTTCATGTTAAAATTTGTTCACAATGTGATGGTCGGAAATTGTTGGGTTAAATAAAGCCCTAGCATTCCTTATGCAAAATCTGTTGCCCATCACCACTAAGAAACTGTCTGGTTTTCAGCCTTTTCTTTTAAGGATGTTTTTCTAAGACCTCACTCTCTTGCATGGGTTGTGGTACTTTCGGTAGGGTTAATCCACTCTCCACGATTCTGACACGTATTTGTCTTGTCAGTTCTACATCGATAGCCTGACTCCCCTTTACAGAGATTGGTGTTCACATAGAGGGAGCTCTATATCTTCCTGCAGGCATTTTTAGTTTAGTCTGTTAATGAAACTCCCCACTGAAAAATCTTATTTAATATGTGTTCTACAGTGATTTGAACAGAGAAGTGGCCATTTGCCATATCAAAAACATTCATCTTTGTTCTGAGTTCAAAATTTGGAGTTTATAAGGCACCAGTGTAACATGACCTATTAAAATATATTTACTAACTTAACAAATATAAGACACTAAGTGCCAGGCGCTGTTCTTACTGCTTCACACTTATTAGCTCACTTAATCTTCACAACAACCTTGATTACATATATTTATTATCCCTCAAGACCCAAGGACCCATAGTAAGTGGCAAAGTATTTAATGAGTGTTGTATGGTTTTAGGATAAGTGGCATCAGAAAATAGCACATGACTTGCCACCAGTGTCAATTCACAGGGTTTGTGGCATGAATTATTTACACATGACCCATATTTTCTCTGCCTGGAAATGAAATTGGGCATGGGGTAGGATGAGTGTCTTAGACTGAATAAACACCAGAATTGCCTGCTGAAGGGCTAGTGAACTCTTCCTCTTTGTGGATCTTTATAAAAGGGAGAGAAAAATCATTTTGGAACAATTTGGGCTCAGAAGTGTTTGGAGTGGGGAAATTCGTCTTCTTAACTGAGGTGATCCTCCAGAGAGGTTCTCCTTGCACAAAATGAGATCATTAGGAAGATGCCCCACCCCCAGCAACAGGAAAAATTGATGATCAGACAATGTGGCTTGAAAAGAGCAAAGCACAAGCAAGAAACGCAAAAGCCAGCAAATGGAACTACATCCAACTAAAAAGCTTCTCCAGAGCAAAAGAAATCCTCAACAAAATGAAAAGGCAGCCCACTGAATGGGAGAAAATATTTGCAAACTATATATCTGATAAGCAGTTAATATCCAAAAAATTAAGGAACTCCTAAATAACACCAGAACAACACAAAACAAGACAAAACCAAAAACCAATTCACTTAACAAACGGGTAGAGGATTTGTAAACATTTTTTCAAAGAAGGCATAGAGATGGTCAACAAGTACATGAAAAGGTGTTCAACATCACTAATCACCAGGGAGATGCAAATCGAAACCACAATGTGATAGCACCTCACACCTGTTAGAATGGGTATCATCAAGAAGACAAGAGATAACGAATGCTGGTGAGGATGTGGAGAAAAGGGAACCCTGGTGCACTGTTGGTAGGAATGTAAATTCGTACAGCTACTATGGAAAACAGTATGGAGGCTCCTCAAAAATTTAAAAATAGAACTACCCTATGATCCGGTAATCTCACATCTTGGAATACATCCAAATGAGATGAAATCACTACCTCAAAGTGATATCTGCACTCCCATGTACATGAGAGCATTATTCATAACTGCCAAGACATTGAAACAAGCTAAAGGTCCAACAACAGATGAATGGATAAACAAAATGTTTTCTACATATAATTCACCCATAAAAAGAAGGAAATTCTGCCTTTTGGGATAACATGGATGGACCCTGAAGGCATTATGCTGAGTGAAATAAGTCAAACAGAGAAAGATAAGTATAATATGATATCACTTACACGTGGAATCAAAACCATCAAACTCAAAGAAACATAGACTAGAAAGGTAATTGCCAGGGGCTGAGGGGTAGGAGAAATGGGGAGATGTTGGTCAAAAGATACAAACTTCCAGTCACGAGATGAATGAATTCTGAGGATCTAATGAACAGCACGGTGACTATGTTAACAATACTATAGTTGACCCTTGAACTACTCTGGGCTTAGGGGCACCGACCCTCTGCCCTCCATATCCGAGGTTCTGTATCTATGGTTTCTCTGTACTTGCATTTCCTCCCTCTCCATGATGAAACCAACCTTAGGTCGTATGGCACTGTAGTACTTACTACTGAAAAACATCTGCTTATAAGTGGACCCGTGCAGTCCAAACCCGTGTTGTGCACGGGACAACTGTATACTGTCTACTCAAAAGGTGCTATGAAAGTAGAGCTTTAATGTTCTCATCGTAACAACAACACAATGATAGTGGCGTAAGGTGAAGGACCTGTTAACTAACCTTTTTGTGGTAAACATTTTGCAATACGCATGTGTATCAGACCATCACAATGTGCACCTAAAATGACACAATGTTATATGTCAATTATATCTCAAGAAAACTGGGGAAAAAAAGAGAAAAGAGAGCAGAACATACAAGTTTTTTTAATCTAGGCTCTGGTTACCGCTTTGAAAAAATCACGAGTGCCCATGGACAACAGAACGTGAGAGAGAGAGAGTTGAAGGTCTACATCGATGACATTGTACTTGATTTCTCCCTCCTCTGTTTCCCCAAATGTGTCAATTTACATCCAGTCAATTTGCATTTCGTTATAAGTTTTGACATTATGCTTGAAATTCCATTTGGGAAGCTTTAGCTCCTGGGGCCTGAGGCACATTCTTTTGAATTATGGAAATGATCCTAAAGTGATCCAAAACCCTGTCTGGTGAATCATAGGAGTAAAGGTGAAAAGTAATGAGCCCGTTTTCCCCACGCAATTCCTCAACTGCCCGTGGCAATGATTCCCAAAGAAGCATGTCCTTGAATCACACTTCTAGCCATTCCATCAGACAACAGCTGCGTTACCTCCCCAATCCACTGCTTTGAACAGTGTATCATATACGTATACACTGTTTGCTGAAAAATCCTGTCTGTTTTTGAAATTAATTTTTATTGGAGTATAGTTGATTTTCAATGTTGTGTTACTTTCTGCTGTACAGCTAAGTGAATCAGTTAATTATTCATATACATATATCCACACTTTTTAAGATTCTTTTGCCATACAGGTCATTACAGAGTATTGAGTAGAGTTCCCGTGCTATACAGTAGGTCCTTATTAGTTATCTATTTTATATATAGTAGTGTGTACATGTCAATCCCAATGTTCCAATTTCTCCGTCCCCGCCTTTCCCCTCTGGTGACCATAAATTTGTTTTCTACATCTGTGATGGAGAACAAACCTCTGTCTTATCCCTTCATAGTTGTAGCACCCATGTCAAGGTATAGTAAGAAAAAACTTCTCATTACACGATTCCATATCACATACACAAGAAAGGCAAGTACAAAACATGTCATGCCTTAGAGAAAAGCAATATTCTGACCAGCCAGATCAGAGATGCCGCAACATGTGCTGGAAAAAAGAAAAAGAAAATAGAATGATGGCACTCTTGGACATTTTATTCTCATACTCACTTGGTTTATGAAAATAAACTTTTGCCTTTCCAATACAAGCATATGAGCTGCAGTACTATTCAAGGCATGTACATTTCACTATACATCAAGTGAAACGTAAATGTTTTCCCAAGGAATCCACACAAAAGACTGTGTCGGACACCTGTCTGATTCACATGTAGGTGTTTCAGGGAATCTCTTGGGGGTCAAGGATAGGATATAGTCAGTGCTCTAGAAACCCTTATATGTTTAATTTCTTTAAAAATGCAGCCCCTTTAGGCCCCTTTTGCCCAGGATTTGCCAGGTGCCATCAACTCAAAATAAGCATGAAGAGCTGCTATCCCTTCAAATGGCGCAGAGGAGTGCTTAGGTTTTGATGATGAACGGCGTGAATACATCCGTATTTAGGGATGTAACACATGTTCTTTAATGAGATCAGGAGTATTTCACCAGCAATGCAATCATTAGTCAAAACAAATGTCTACTTAATTGGCCAAAAGATAAACAAGAGGGGTCATCAGCAGCTGACCAGGGTATATAAAGGGCCCAGAGCAGGAGGAAGACATTCACACCTGAGAACTCTCAACTCTTCTCACCAGCTCAAGCCAACTCAGCCCCAGACACCGCCATGACCGGCTCCTGCTTCGGCCCCATCTCCTCCTCCCTGGGCTGCGCCGGAGGCTGCTTCCAGCCCCGCTGCTGCCACGACCCCCGCTGCTGCCGCCCAGTGTACTGCAAGACCACCGTGTGCCGCCCCGTGACCTGCGTGCCCCGCTGCACGCGCCCCATCTGTGAGCCCCGCTGCCGCCCAGTCTGCTGCGCCCCGTGCAGCCTGCAGGACGGCTGCTGCCGCCCCATCACCTGCTGCCCCACGTCCTGCCAGGCCGTGGTCTGCCGCCCCTGCTGCTGGACCACCACCTGCTGCCATCCCGTCTCTGTGCAGTCCCCGTGCTGCCGCCACCCCTGCTGCCAGCCGGACCCCTGCTGGGCCACCTGCAGCACTTCCTCCTGCTGCTGAGCAATGCATCCTAGGAGCGCATCATCACTACGGGTCCCCCAGAGACGGCCGGCTCCATCCTGCTGTCCCACAGCTTCACAGCAGAAAGTGGCAGGGCTCTTCTCGAGAAGCCCATTCCTCCTCTCTTCTAACTAGCTTATAAGAGGCACCGAAGACCCTTTTCAAACGAACTACTTCTCAAGAATATCCTGTCCTCTCAAGACCCCAGCTCCCTCCTATATAATGTTGGTTTTCTAATAAATTCAGCACTCCCAGCATAGAAATCATGGTCTTCGTGATATTTCCTTTAAGGAGATTCTGTCTGAATTTTCCAGAGACATTGAAAGCAAGATACAGGATAATCCTCTTAAATTGTTCTCTAAAATAACCTAAGTCTGGGTAGTTTCCTTCTTATCATTGTAGATGGCATTTATAGGACACAGTAGCTAAGGAAGGTGGGCACAGCTATATCTTCATCACCTATACAGAGTCACAGATGCCCATGGCTCCAGACAGGTGCCGCACACCTTCAAAAATGACCAGTAAGGAGTCTACACTGGGGTTACCACTTATATTCCCAGTCTGAGTATTCATTCACTGAACTCACACCTGCTAGCACAGCACAGAAAGCCCAGTATGTTAGAGGTGGAAGGAACCTTGAGTGGCATCTGGCCAATCGCCTGTTTTTGAAGCTAAGGAGCAATGAGTAATGAACAATCAAATACGTTTCTTAATGTCATTATAACCACTGATGTTCAGAAAAGACCCAGGACAACGCAAGCCCCCTG
Organism: Balaenoptera physalus; assembly: GCF_965194825.1. Taxonomy (NCBI): domain Eukaryota; kingdom Metazoa; phylum Chordata; class Mammalia; order Artiodactyla; family Balaenopteridae; genus Balaenoptera; species Balaenoptera physalus. The sequence goes on from NW_028124681.1 coordinate 26,007, forward strand.
ACATTAAGCATTTAAGCCAAACATTTCCTCTTACTATGATCGGAGACACGTTCCTCTGCGCAGAGGAACTGTCATATTTTGTGACCAAGTAGAACTGCTTCTTCAGGTAATAGACACTCCCTTCTATGTATTACAGCGCTGGCTGTTATTTGGCATGTGATTCACAATGTCGACTTGTGTGGATATTAAATCCATACTGGCTCTCCAGGGCTGCTTATCTTTGTGCTCAGGAAATGGGCATTGAAGGCATTTTTCACGCACGTTAATCACTGCCAATCTACAAGTATTTTTTGAACATCTACTGGGAATAAGGCACTGAGTTGACCACCCTGAGGGAATATAAAGGAATCAAAGGCGGTTCCTGCTTTGAAGAGGTTATAATCTCCTTAGGGACATGAGTTGTAAATCAGAAAAAAGTCTGATACATAATATAATACATAATATAAGAAATACCAAAAATAGTTGACGACTGTAAACCTATTAGGAAACCTCATGCAATGGTCGTGTCATTTTTAAGTAAAAAATAAGGAAGCAGTAAAATATGAACCTATCTTGTGAGGGAGTATGTGTTTTGTGTGTCCGTGTCTATGTGGTTTTTTAAAATTTATTTATTTATTTATTTATGGCTGTGTTGGGTCTTTGTTTCTATGCCAGGGCTTTCTGTAGTTGCGGCAAATGGTGGCCACTCTTCATCGCGGTGCGCGGGCCTCTCACTATCGCGGCCTCCCTTGTTGCGGAGCACAGGCTTCAGACGCGCAGGCTCAGTAGTTGTGCTCACGGGCCTCGTAGCTCCGCGGCATGTGGGATCTTCCCAGAGCAGGGTTCGAACCCGTGTCCCCTGCATTGGCAGGCGGATTCTCAACCACTGCACCACCAGGGAAGCCCCCTATGTGTTTTTATGCCTAAAAAATACCTGGAACATTAGGCAACAAAATCTAACAGTAACTGGTAATAATATTCATCTTCTTCTTCATTTTTTTCTCAATTATATACTTTTAAAAATGAACATACATTTTATTTTTAGATGAACTGGATTGTCTAAAACCTGTACCTATTTGGGGGAAATTATTTAAACTTTTCTCACAATTATGCTATGCTCTTGAAAATGTAACTATCAAAGTGTAAATGAATTTAAAGCAGATAAGCTAGAGAGCAGCGGATTGTACTCCTAAAGAGGTCTTTTATTACATATAAGAGTATACCACCGTGTTGTAAATAGTGGACTTCTCGGAGATCTTTTGGGTGTTTTAAATATTTATTTATTTATTTTGTTTGTTTGGCCGCGCCAGGTCTTCGTTGTGGCATGCAAACACTCAGCTGCGGCATATGAGATCAAGTTCCATGACCAGGGATCGAACCCGGGCCCCTGCATTGGGAGCGCGGATTCTTAGCCACGGAACCACCAGGGAGGTCCATGAGATCTTTCAAATGTGATCAAATTATTAAACATTGAATTTATATTTTAGCATTTTACGATCATCTCAATTGCATAAAGCAAAGGGCACTTTTGCTATGTTCCGAATGAAGAATTTTTAAACATTGCTAGCTGTTTCAGATTATATGTACAATTGTTATTCTCCATTTGTATAGACAATTGAGAATTGAAAACTCAACAAGACAGTACTTTTCATGTTAAAATTTGTTCACAATGTGATGGTCGGAAATTGTTGGGTTAAATAAAGCCCTAGCATTCCTTATGCAAAATCTGTTGCCCATCACCACTAAGAAACTGTCTGGTTTTCAGCCTTTTCTTTTAAGGATGTTTTTCTAAGACCTCACTCTCTTGCATGGGTTGTGGTACTTTCGGTAGGGTTAATCCACTCTCCACGATTCTGACACGTATTTGTCTTGTCAGTTCTACATCGATAGCCTGACTCCCCTTTACAGAGATTGGTGTTCACATAGAGGGAGCTCAATATCTTCCTGCAGGCATTTTTAGTTTACTCTGTTAATGAAACTCCCCACTGAAAAATCTTATTTAATATGTGTTCTACAGTGATTTGAACAGAGAAGTGGCCATTTGCCATATCAAAAACATTCATCTTTGTTCTGAGTTCAAAATTTGGAGTTTATAAGGCACCAGTGTAACATGACCTATTAAAATATATTTACTAACGTAACAAATATAAGACACTAAGTGCCAGGCGCTGTTCTTACTGCTTCACACTTATTAGCTCACTTAATCTTCACAACAACCTTGATTACATATCTTTATTATCCCTCAAGACCCAAGGACCCATAGTAAGTGGCAAAGTATTTAATGAGTGTTGTATGGTTTTAGGATAAGTGGCATCAGAAAATAGCACATGACTTGCCACCAGTGTCAATTCACAGGGTTTGTGGCATGAATTATTTACACATGACCCATATTTTCTCTGCCTGGAAATGAAATTGGGCATGGGGTAGGATGAGTGTCTTAGACTGAATAAACACCAGAATTGCCTGCTGAAGGGCTAGTGAACTCTTCATCTTTGTGGATCTTTATAAAAGGGAGAGAAAAATCATTTTGGAACAATTTGGGCTCAGAAGTGTTTGGAGTGGGGAAATTCGTCTTCTTAACTGAGGTGATCCTCCAGAGAGGTTCTCCTTGCACAAAATGAGATCATTAGGAAGATGCCCCACCCCCAGCAACAGGAAAAATTGATGATCAGACAATGTGGCTTGAAAAGAGCAAAGCACAAGCAAGAAACGCAAAAGCCAGCAAATGGAACTACATCCAACTAAAAAGCTTCTCCAGAGCAAAAGAAATCCTCAACAAAATGAAAAGGCAGCCCACTGAATGGGAGAAAATATTTGCAAACTATATATCTGATAAGCAGTTAATATCCAAAAAATTAAGGAACTCCTAAATAACACCAGAACAACACAAAACAAGACAAAACCAAAAACCAATTCACTTAACAAACGGGTAGAGGATTTGTAAACATTTTTTCAAAGAAGGCATAGAGATGGTCAACAAGTACATGAAAAGGTGTTCAACATCACTAATCACCAGGGAGATGCAAATCAAAACCACAATGTGATAGCACCTCACACCTGTTAGAATGGGTATCATCAAGAAGACAAGAGATAACGAATGCTGGTGAGGATGTGGAGAAAAGGGAACCCGGGTGCACTGTTGGTAGGAATGTAAATTCGTACAGCTACTATGGAAAACAGTATGGAGGCTCCTCAAAAATTTAAAAATAGAACTACCCTATGATCCGGTAATCTCACATCTTGGAATACATCCAAATGAGATGAAATCACTACCTCAAAGTGATATCTGCACTCCCATGTACATGAGAGCATTATTCATAACTGCCAAGACATTGAAACAAGCTAAAGGTCCAACAACAGATGAATGGATAAACAAAATGTTTTCTACATATAATTCACCCATAAAAAGAAGGAAATTCTGCCTTTTGGGATAACATGGATGGACCCTGAAGGCATTATGCTGAGTGAAATATGTCAAACAGAGAAAGATAAATATAATATGATATCACTTACACGTGGAATCAAAACCATCAAACTCAAAGAAACATAGACTAGAAAGGTAATTGCCAGGGGCTGAGGGGTAGGAGAAATGGGGAGATGTTGGTCAAAAGATACAAACTTCCAGTCACGAGATGAATGAATTCTGAGGATCTAATGAACAGCACGGTGACTATGTTAACAATACTATAGTTGACCCTTGAACTACTCTGGGCTTAGGGGCACCGACCCTCTGCCCTCCATATCCGAGATTCTGTATCTATGGTTTCTCTGTACTTGCATTTCCTCCCTCTCCATGATGAAACCAACCTTAGGTCGTATGGCACTGTAGTACTTACTACTGAAAAACATCTGCTTATAAGTCGACCCGTGCAGTCCAAACCCGTGTTGTGCACGGGACAACTGTATACTGTCTACTCAAAAGGTGCTATGAAAGTAGAGCTTTAATGTTCTCGTCGTAACAACAACACAATGATAGTGACGGAAGGTGAAGGACCTGTTAACTAACCTTTTTGTGGTAAACATTTTGCAATACACATGTGTATCAGACCATCACAATGTGCACCTAAAATGACACAATGTTATATGTCAATTATATCTCAAGAAAGCTGGGGAAAAAAAGAGAAAAGAGAGCAGAACATACAAGTTTTTTTAATCTAGGCTCTGGTTACCGCTTTGAAAAAATCACGAGTGCCCATGGACAACAGAATGTGAGAGAGAGAGAGTTGAAGGTCTACATCGATGACATTGTACTTGATTTCTCCCTCCTCTGTTTCCCCAAATGTGTCAATTTACATCCAGTCAATTTGCATTTCGTTATAAGTTTTGACATTATGCTTGAAATTCCATTTGGGAAGCTTTAGCTCCTGGGGCCTGAGGCACATTCTTTTGAATTATGGAAATGATCCTAAAGTGATCCAAAACCCTGTCTGGTGAATCATAGGAGTAAAGGTGAAAAGTAATGAGCCCGTTTTCCCCACGCAATTCCTCAACTGCCCGTGGCAATGATTCCCAAAGAAGCATGTCCTTGAATCACACTTCTAGCCATTCCATCAGACAACAGCTGCGTTACCTCCCCAATCCACTGCTTTGAACAGTGTATCATATACACTGTTTGCTGAAAAATCCTGTCTGTTTTTGAAATTAATTTTTATTGGAGTATAGTTGATTTTCAATGTTGTGTTACTTTCTGCTGTACAGCTAAGTGAATCAGTTAATTATTCATATACATATATCCACACTTTTTAAGATTCTTTTCCCATACAGGTCATTACAGAGTATTGAGTAGAGTTCCCGTGCTATACAGTAGGTCCTTATTAGTTATCTATTTTATATATAGTAGTGTGTACATGTCAATCCCAATGTTCCAATTTCTCCGTCCCCGCCTTTCCCCTCTGGTGACCATAAATTTGTTTTCTACATCTGTGATGGACAACAAACCTCTGTCTTATCCCTTCATAGTTGTAGCACCCATGTCAAGGTATAGTAAGAAAAAACTTCTCATTACACGATTCCATATCACATACACAAGAAAGGCAAGTACAAAACATGTCATGCCTTAGAGAAAAGCAATATTCTGACCAGCCAGATCAGAGATGCCGCAACATGTGCTGGAAAAAAGAAAAAGAAAATAAAATGATGGCACTCTTGGATATTTTATTCTCATACTCACTTGGTTTATGAAAATAAACTTTTGCCTTTCCAATACAAGCATATGAGCTGCAGTACTATTCAAGGCATGTACATTGCACTATACATCAAGTGAAACGTAAATGTTTTCCCAAGGAATCCACACAAAAGACTGTGTCGGACACCTGTCTGATTCACATGTAGGTGTTTCAGGGGATCTCTTGGGGGTCAAGGATAGGATCTAGTCAGTGCTCTAGAAACCCTTATATGTTTAATTTCTTTAAAAATGCAGCCCCTTTAGGCCCCTTTTGCCCAGGATTTGCCAGGTGCCATCAACTCAAAATAAGCATGAAGCGCTGCTATCCCTTCAAATGGCGAAGAGGAGTGCTGAGGTTTTGATGATGAACGGCGTGAATACATCCATATTTAGGGATGTAACACATGTTCTTTAATGAGATCATGAGTATTTCACCAGCAATGCAATCATTAGTCAAAACAAATGTCTACTTAATTGGCCAAAAGATAAACAAGAGGGGTCATCAGCAGCTGACCAGGGTATATAAAGGGCCCAGAGCAGGAGGAAGACATTCACACCTGAGAACTCTCAACTCTTCTCACCAGCTCAAGCCAACTCAGCCCCAGACACCGCCATGACCGGCTCCTGCTTCGGCCCCATCTCCTCCTCCCTGGGCTGCGCCGGAGGCTGCTTCCAGCCCCGCTGCTGCCACGACCCCCGCTGCTGCCGCCCAGTGTACTGCAAGACCACCGTGTGCCGCCCCGTGACCTGCGTGCCCCGCTGCACGCGCCCCATCTGTGAGCCCCGCTGCCGCCCAGTCTGCTGCGCCCCGTGCAGCCTGCAGGACGGCTGCTGCCGCCCCATCACCTGCTGCCCCACGTCCTGCCAGGCCGTGGTCTGCCGCCCCTGCTGCTGGACCACCACCTGCTGCCATCCCGTCTCTGTGCAGTCCCCGTGCTGCCGCCACCACTGCTGCCAGCCGGACCCCTGCTGGGCCACCTGCAGCACTTCCTCCTGCTGCTGAGCAATGCATCCTAGGAGCGCATCATCACTACGGGTCCCCCAGAGACGGCCGGCTCCATCCTGCTGTCCCACAGCTTCACAGCAGAAAGTGGCAGGGCTCTTCTCGAGAAGCCCATTCCTCCTCTCTTCTAACTAGCTTATAAGAGGCACCGAAGACCCTTTTCAAACGAACTACTTCTCAAGAATATCCTGTCCTCTCAAGACCCCAGCTCCCTCCTATATAATGTTGGTTTTCTAATAAATTCAGCACTCCCAGCATAGAAATCATGGTCTTCGTGATATTTCCTTTAAGGAGATTCTGTCTGAATTTTCCAGAGACATTGAAAGCAAGATACAGGATAATCCTCTTAAATTGTTCTCTAAAATAACCTAAGTCTGGGTAGTTTCCTTCTTATCATTGTAGATGGCATTTATAGGACACAGTAGCTAAGGAAGGTGGGCACAGCTATATCTTCATCACCTATACAGAGTCACAGATGCCCATGGCTCCAGACAGGTGCCGCACACCTGAGAAATGTTCTTCAAAAATGACCAGTAAGGAGTCTACACTGGGGTTACCACTTATATTCCCAGTCTGAGTATTCATTCACTGAACTCACACCTGCTGGCACAGCACAGAAAGCCCAGTATGTTAGAGGTGGAAGGAACCTTGAGTGGCATCTGGCCAATCGCCTGTTTTTGAAGCTAAGGAGCAATGAGTAATGAACAATCAAATACGTTTCTTAATGTCATTATAACCACTGATGTTCAGAAAAGACCCAGGAGAACGCAAGCCCCCTGACATTAAGCATTTAAGCCAAACATTTCCTCTTACTATGATCGGAGACACGTTCCTCTGCGCAGAGGAACTGTCATATTTTGTGACCAAGTAGAACTGCTTCTTCAGGTAATAGACACTCCCTTCTATGTACTACAGCGCTGGCTGTTATTTGGCATGTGATTCACAATGTCGACTTGTGTGGATATTAAATCCATACTGGCTCTCCAGGGCTGCTTATCGTTGTGCTCAGGAACTGGGCATTGAAGGCATTTTTCACGCACGTTAATCACTGCCAATCTACAAGTATTTTTTGAACATCTACTGGGAATAAGGCACTGAGTTGACCACCCTGAGGGAATATAAAGGAATCAAAGGCGGTTCCTGCTTTGAAGAGGTTATAATCTACTTAGGGACATGAGCTGTAAATCAGAAAAAAGTCTGATACATAATATAATACATAATATAAGAAATACCAAAAATAGTTGACGACTGTAAACCTATTAGGAAACCTCATGCAATGGTCGTGTCATTTTTAAGTAAAAAATAAGGAAGCAGTAAAATATGAACCTATCTTGTGAGGGAGTATGTGTTTTGTGTGTCCGTGTCTATGTGGTTTTTTAAAATTTATTTATTTATTTATTTATGGCTGTGTTGGGTCTTTGTTTCTATGCCAGGGCTTTCTGTAGTTGTGGCAAATGGTGGCCACTCTTCATCGCGGTGCGCGGGCCTCTCACTATCGCGGCCTCCCTTGTTGCGGAGCACAGGCTTCAGACGCGCAGGCTCAGTAGTTGTGCTCACGGGCCTCGTAGCTCCGCGGCATGTGGGATCTTCCCAGAGCACGGTTCGAACCCGTGTCCCCTGCATTGGCAGGCGGATTCTCAAACACTGCGCCACCAGGGAAGCCCCCTATGTGTTTTTATGCCTAAAAAATACCTGGAACATTAGGCAACAAAATCTAACAGTAACTGGTAATAATATTCATCTTCTTCTTCATTTTTTTCTCAATTATATACTTTTAAAAATGAACATACATTTTATTTTTAGATGAACTGGATTGTCTAAAACCTGTACCTATTTGGGGGAAATTATTTAAACTTTTCTCACAATTATGCTATGCTCTTGAAAATGTAACTATCAAAGTGTAAATGAATTTAAAGCAGATAAGCTAGAGAGCAGCGGTTTGTACTCCTAAAGAGGTCTTTTATTACATATAAGAGTATACCACCGTGTTGTAAATAGTGGAGTTCTCGGAGATCTTTTGGGTGTTTTAAATATTTATTTATTTTGTTTGTTTGTTTGGCCGCGCCAGTTCTTCGTTGTAGCATGCAAACACTCTGCTGCGGCATATGAGATCAAGTTCCCTGACCAGGGATCGAACCCGGGCCACTGCATTGGGAGCGCGGATTCTTAGCCACGGAACCACCAGGGAGGTCCATGAGATCTTTCAAATGTGATCAAATTATTAAACATTGAATTTATATTTTAGCATTTTACGATCATCTCAATTGCATAAAGCAAAGGGCACTTTTGCTATGTTCCGAATGAAGAATTTTTAAACATTGCTAGCTGTTTCAGATTATATGTACAATTGTTATTCTCCATTTGTATAGACAATTGAGAACTGAAAACTCAACAAGACAGTACTTTTCATGTTAAAATTTGTTCACAATGTGATGGTCGGAAATTGTTGGGTTAAATAAAGCCCTAGCATTCCTTATGCAAAATCTGTTGCCCATCACCACTAAGAAACTGTCTGGTTTTCAGCCTTTTCTTTTAAGGATGTTTTTCTAAGACCTCACTCTCTTGCATGGGTTGTGGTACTTTCAGTAGGGTTAATCCACTCTCCACAATTCTGACACATATTTGTCTTGTCAGTTCTACATCGATAGCCTGACTCCCCTTTACAGAGACTGGTGTTCACATAGAGGGAGCTCTATATCTTCCTCCAAGGTAGTTTTATTTTACTCTGTTAATGAAATTCCCACTGAAAAATCTTATTCAATATGTATTCTGTGGTGATTTGAGCAGAGAACTGGCCATTTGCCATATCAAAAACATTCATCTTTGTTCTGAGTTCAAAATTTGGAGTTTATAAGGCACCAGTGTAACATGACCTATTAAAATATATTTACTAACTTAACAAATATAAGACACTAAGTGCCAGGCGCTGTTCTTACTGCTTCACACTTATTAGCTCACTTAATCTTCACAACAACCTTGATTACATATCTTTATTATCCCTCAAGACCCAAGGACCCATAGTAAGTGGCAAAGTATTTAATGAGTGTTGTATGGTTTTAGGATAAGTGGCATCAGAAAATAGCACATGACTTGCCACCAGTGTCAATTCACAGGGTTTGTGGCATGAATTATTTACACATGACCCATATTTTCTCTGCCTGGAAATGAAATTGGGCATGGGGTAGGATGAGTGTCTTAGACTGAATAAACACCAGAATTGCCTGCTGAAGGGCTAGTGAACTCTTCATCTTTGTGGATCTTTATAAAAGGGAGAGAAAAATCATTTTGGAACAATTTGGGCTCAGAAGTGTTTGGAGTGGGGAAATTCGTCTTCTTAACTGAGGTGATCCTCCAGAGAGGTTCTCCTTGCACAAAATGAGATCATTAGGAAGATGCCCTACCCCCAGCAACAGGAAAAATTGATGATCAGACAATGTGGCTTGAAAAGAGCAAAGCACAAGCAAGAAACGCAAAAGCCAGCAAATGGAACTACATCCAACTAAAAAGCTTCTCCAGAGCAAAAGAAATCCTCAACAAAATGAAAAGGCAGCCCACTGAATGGGAGAAAATATTTGCAAACTATATATCTGATAAGCAGTTAATATCCAAAAAATTAAGGAACTCCTAAATAACACCAGAACAACACAAAACAAGACAAAACCAAAAACCAATTCACTTAACAAACAGGTAGAGGATTTGTAAACATTTTTTCAAAGAAGGCATAGAGATGGTCAACAAGTACATGAAAAGGTGTTCAACATCACTAATCACCAGGGAGATGCAAATCAAAACCACAATGTGATAGCACCTCACACCTGTTAGAATGGGTATCATCAAGAAGACAAGAGATAACGAATGCTGGTGAGGATGTGGAGAAAAGGGAACCCTGGTGCACTGTTGGTAGGAATGTAAATTCGTACAGCTACTATGGAAAACAGTATGGAGGCTCCTCAAAAATTTAAAAATAGAACTACCCTATGATCCGGTAATCTCACATCTTGGAATACATCCAAATGAGATGAAATCACTACCTCAAAGTGATATCTGCACTCCCATGTACATGAGAGCATTATTCATAACTGCCAAGACATTGAAACAAGCTAAAGGTCCAACAACAGATGAATGGATAAACAAAATGTTTTCTACATATAATTCACCCATAAAAAGAAGGAAATTCTGCCTTTTGGGATAACATGGATGGACCCTGAAGGCATTATGCTGAGTGAAATAAGTCAAACAGAGAAAGATAAATATAATATGATATCACTTACACGTGGAATCAAAACCATCAAACTCAAAGAAACATAGACTAGAAAGGTAATTGCCAGGGGCTGAGGGGTAGGAGAAATGGGGAGATGTTGGTCAAAAGATACAAACTTCCAGTCACGAGATGAATGAATTCTGAGGATCTAATGAACAGCACGGTGACTATGTTAACAATACTATAGTTGACCCTTGAACTACTCTGGGCTTAGGGGCACCGACCCTCTGCCCTCCATATCCGAGGTTCTGTATCTATGGTTTCTCTGTACTTGCATTTCCTCCCTCTCCATGATGAAACCAACCTTAGGTCGTATGGCACTGTAGTACTTACTACTGAAAAACATCTGCTTATAAGTGGACCCGTGCAGTCCAAACCCGTGTTGTGCACGGGACAACTGTATACTGTCTACTCAAAAGGTGCTATGAAAGTAGAGCTTTAATGTTCTCATCGTAACAACAACACAATGATAGTGACGTAAGGTGAAGGACCTGTTAACTAACCTTTTTGTGGTAAACATTTTGCAATACGCATGTGTATCAGACCATCACAATGTGCACCTAAAATGACACAATGTTATATGTCAATTATATCTCAAGAAAGCTGGGGAAAAAAAGAGAAAAGAGAGCAGAACATACAAGTTTTTTTAATCTAGGCTCTGGTTACCGCTTTGAAAAAATCACGAGTGCCCATGGACAACAGAACGTGAGAGAGAGAGAGTTGAAGGTCTACATCGATGACATTGTACTTGATTTCTCCCTCCTCTGTTTCCCCAAATGTGTCAATTTACATCCAGTCAATTTGCATTTCGTTATAAGTTTTGACATTATGCTTGAAATTCCATTTGGGAAGCTTTAGCTCCTGGGGCCTGAGGCACATTCTTTTGAATTATGGAAATGATCCTAAAGTGATCCAAAACCCTGTCTGGTGAATCATAGGAGTAAAGGTGAAAAGTAATGAGCCCATTTTCCCCACGCAATTCCTCAACTGCCCGTGGCAATGATTCCCAAAGAAGCATGTCCTTGAATCACACTTCTAGCCATTCCATCAGACAACAGCTGCGTTACCTCCCCAATCCACTGCTTTGAACAGTGTATCATATACGTATACACTGTTTGCTGAAAAATCCTGTCTGTTTTTGAAATTAATTTTTATTGGAGTATAGTTGATTTTCAATGTTGTGTTACTTTCTGCTGTACAGCTAAGTGAATCAGTTAATTATTCATATACATATATCCACACTTTTTAAGATTCTTTTGCCATACAGGTCATTACAGAGTATTGAGTAGAGTTCCCGTGCTATACAGTAGGTCCTTATTAGTTATCTATTTTATATATAGTAGTGTGTACATGTCAATCCCAATGTTCCAATTTCTCCGTCCCCGCCTTTCCCCTCTGGTGACCATAAATTTGTTTTCTACATCTGTGATGGAGAACAAACCTCTGTCTTATCCCTTCATAGTTGTAGCACCCATGTCAAGGTATAGTAAGAAAAAACTTCTCATTACACGATTCCATATCACATACACAAGAAAGGCAAGTACAAAACATGTCATGCCTTAGAGAAAAGCAATATTCTGACCAGCCAGATCAGAGATGCCGCAACATGTGCTGGAAAAAAGAAAAAGAAAATAGAATGATGGCACTCTTGGACATTTTATTCTCATACTCACTTGGTTTATGAAAATAAACTTTTGCCTTTCCAATACAAGCATATGAGCTGCAGTACTATTCAAGGCATGTACATTTCACTATACATCAAGTGAAACGTAAATGTTTTCCCAAGGAATCCACACAAAAGACTGTGTCGGACACCTGTCTGATTCACATGTAGGTGTTTCAGGGAATCTCTTGGGGGTCAAGGATAGGATATAGTCAGTGCTCTAGAAACCCTTATATGTTTAATTTCTTTAAAAATGCAGCCCCTTTAGGCCCCTTTTGCCCAGGATTTGCCAGGTGCCATCAACTCAAAATAAGCATGAAGAGCTGCTATCCCTTCAAATGGCGCAGAGGAGTGCTTAGGTTTTGATGATGAACGGCGTGAATACATCCGTATTTAGGGATGTAACACATGTTCTTTAATGAGATCAGGAGTATTTCACCAGCAATGCAATCATTAGTCAAAACAAATGTCTACTTAATTGGCCAAAAGATAAACAAGAGGGGTCATCAGCAGCTGACCAGGGTATATAAAGGGCCCAGAGCAGGAGGAAGACATTCACACCTGAGAACTCTCAACTCTTCTCACCAGCTCAAGCCAACTCAGCCCCAGACACCGCCATGACCGGCTCCTGCTTCGGCCCCATCTCCTCCTCCCTGGGCTGCGCCGGAGGCTGCTTCCAGCCCCGCTGCTGCCACGACCCCCGCTGCTGCCGCCCAGTGTACTGCAAGACCACCGTGTGCCGCCCCGTGACCTGCGTGCCCCGCTGCACGCGCCCCATCTGTGAGCCCCGCTGCCGCCCAGTCTGCTGCGCCCCGTGCAGCCTGCAGGACGGCTGCTGCCGCCCCATCACCTGCTGCCCCACGTCCTGCCAGGCCGTGGTCTGCCGCCCCTGCTGCTGGACCACCACCTGCTGCCATCCCGTCTCTGTGCAGTCCCCGTGCTGCCGCCACCCCTGCTGCCAGCCGGACCCCTGCTGGGCCACCTGCAGCACTTCCTCCTGCTGCTGAGCAATGCATCCTAGGAGCGCATCATCACTACGGGTCCCCCAGAGACGGCCGGCTCCATCCTGCTGTCCCACAGCTTCACAGCAGAAAGTGGCAGGGCTCTTCTCGAGAAGCCCATTCCTCCTCTCTTCTAACTAGCTTATAAGAGGCACCGAAGACCCTTTTCAAACGAACTACTTCTCAAGAATATCCTGTCCTCTCAAGACCCCAGCTCCCTCCTATATAATGTTGGTTTTCTAATAAATTCAGCACTCCCAGCATAGAAATCATGGTCTTCGTGATATTTCCTTTAAGGAGATTCTGTCTGAATTTTCCAGAGACATTGAAAGCAAGATACAGGATAATCCTCTTAAATTGTTCTCTAAAATAACCTAAGTCTGGGTAGTTTCCTTCTTATCATTGTAGATGGCATTTATAGGACACAGTAGCTAAGGAAGGTGGGCACAGCTATATCTTCATCACCTATACAGAGTCACAGATGCCCATGGCTCCAGACAGGTGCCGCACACCTTCAAAAATGACCAGTAAGGAGTCTACACTGGGGTTACCACTTATATTCCCAGTCTGAGTATTCATTCACTGAACTCACACCTGCTAGCACAGCACAGAAAGCCCAGTATGTTAGAGGTGGAAGGAACCTTGAGTGGCATCTGGCCAATCGCCTGTTTTTGAAGCTAAGGAGCAATGAGTAATGAACAATCAAATACGTTTCTTAATGTCATTATAACCACTGATGTTCAGAAAAGACCCAGGACAACGCAAGCCCCCTGACATTAAGCATTTAAGCCAAACATTTCCTCTTACTATGATCGGAGACACGTTCCTCTGCGCAGAGGAACTGTCATATTTTGTGACCAAGTAGAACTGCTTCTTCAGGTAATAGACACTCCCTTCTATGTATTACAGCGCTGGCTGTTATTTGGCATGTGATTCACAATGTCGACTTGTGTGGATATTAAATCCATACTGGCTCTCCAGGGCTGCTTATCTTTGTGCTCAGGAAATGGGCATTGAAGGCATTTTTCACGCACGTTAATCACTGCCAATCTACAAGTATTTTTTGAACATCTACTGGGAATAAGGCACTGAGTTGACCACCCTGAGGGAATATAAAGGAATCAAAGGCGGTTCCTGCTTTGAAGAGGTTATAATCTCCTTAGGGACATGAGTTGTAAATCAGAAAAAAGTCTGATACATAATATAATACATAATATAAGAAATACCAAAAATAGTTGACGACTGTAAACCTATTAGGAAACCTCATGCAATGGTCGTGTCATTTTTAAGTAAAAAATAAGGAAGCAGTAAAATATGAACCTATCTTGTGAGGGAGTATGTGTTTTGTGTGTCCGTGTCTATGTGGTTTTTTAAAATTTATTTATTTATTTATTTATGGCTGTGTTGGGTCTTTGTTTCTATGCCAGGGCTTTCTGTAGTTGCGGCAAATGGTGGCCACTCTTCATCGCGGTGCGCGGGCCTCTCACTATCGCGGCCTCCCTTGTTGCGGAGCACAGGCTTCAGACGCGCAGGCTCAGTAGTTGTGCTCACGGGCCTCGTAGCTCCGCGGCATGTGGGATCTTCCCAGAGCAGGGTTCGAACCCGTGTCCCCTGCATTGGCAGGCGGATTCTCAACCACTGCACCACCAGGGAAGCCCCCTATGTGTTTTTATGCCTAAAAAATACCTGGAACATTAGGCAACAAAATCTAACAGTAACTGGTAATAATATTCATCTTCTTCTTCATTTTTTTCTCAATTATATACTTTTAAAAATGAACATACATTTTATTTTTAGATGAACTGGATTGTCTAAAACCTGTACCTATTTGGGGGAAATTATTTAAACTTTTCTCACAATTATGCTATGCTCTTGAAAATGTAACTATCAAAGTGTAAATGAATTTAAAGCAGATAAGCTAGAGAGCAGCGGTTTGTACTCCTAAAGAGGTCTTTTATTACATATAAGAGTATACCACCGTGTTGTAAATAGTGGAGTTCTCGGAGATCTTTTGGGTGTTTTAAATATTTATTTATTTATTTTGTTTGTTTGGCCGCGCCAGGTCTTCGTTGTGGCATGCAAACACTCAGCTGCGGCATATGAGATCAAGTTCCATGACCAGGGATCGAACCCGGGCCCCTGCATTGGGAGCGCGGATTCTTAGCCACGGAACCACCAGGGAGGTCCATGAGATCTTTCAAATGTGATCAAATTATTAAACATTGAATTTATATTTTAGCATTTTACGATCATCTCAATTGCATAAAGCAAAGGGCACTTTTGCTATGTTCCGAATGAAGAATTTTTAAACATTGCTAGCTGTTTCAGATTATATGTACAATTGTTATTCTCCATTTGTATAGACAATTGAGAATTGAAAACTCAACAAGACAGTACTTTTCATGTTAAAATTTGTTCACAATGTGATGGTCGGAAATTGTTGGGTTAAATAAAGCCCTAGCATTCCTTATGCAAAATCTGTTGCCCATCACCACTAAGAAACTGTCTGGTTTTCAGCCTTTTCTTTTAAGGATGTTTTTCTAAGACCTCACTCTCTTGCATGGGTTGTGGTACTTTCGGTAGGGTTAATCCACTCTCCGCGATTCTGACACGTATTTGTCTTGTCAGTTCTACATCGATAGCCTGACTCCCCTTTACAGAGATTGGTGTTCACATAGAGGGAGCTCAATATCTTCCTGCAGGCATTTTTAGTTTACTCTGTTAATGAAACTCCCCACTGAAAAATCTTATTTAATATGTGTTCTACAGTGATTTGAACAGAGAAGTGGCCATTTGCCATATCAAAAACATTCATCTTTGTTCTGAGTTCAAAATTTGGAGTTTATAAGGCACCAGTGTAACATGACCTATTAAAATATATTTACTAACGTAACAAATATAAGACACTAAGTGCCAGGCGCTGTTCTTACTGCTTCACACTTATTAGCTCACTTAATCTTCACAACAACCTTGATTACATATCTTTATTATCCCTCAAGACCCAAGGACCCATAGTAAGTGGCAAAGTATTTAATGAGTGTTGTATGGTTTTAGGATAAGTGGCATCAGAAAATAGCACATGACTTGCCACCAGTGTCAATTCACAGGGTTTGTGGCATGAATTATTTACACATGACCCATATTTTCTCTGCCTGGAAATGAAATTGGGCATGGGGTAGGATGAGTGTCTTAGACTGAATAAACACCAGAATTGCCTGCTGAAGGGCTAGTGAACTCTTCATCTTTGTGGATCTTTATAAAAGGGAGAGAAAAATCATTTTGGAACAATTTGGGCTCAGAAGTGTTTGGAGTGGGGAAATTCGTCTTCTTAACTGAGGTGATCCTCCAGAGAGGTTCTCCTTGCACAAAATGAGATCATTAGGAAGATGCCCCACCCCCAGCAACAGGAAAAATTGATGATCAGACAATGTGGCTTGAAAAGAGCAAAGCACAAGCAAGAAACGCAAAAGCCAGCAAATGGAACTACATCCAACTAAAAAGCTTCTCCAGAGCAAAAGAAATCCTCAACAAAATGAAAAGGCAGCCCACTGAATGGGAGAAAATATTTGCAAACTATATATCTGATAAGCAGTTAATATCCAAAAAATTAAGGAACTCCTAAATAACACCAGAACAACACAAAACAAGACAAAACCAAAAACCAATTCACTTAACAAACGGGTAGAGGATTTGTAAACATTTTTTCAAAGAAGGCATAGAGATGGTCAACAAGTACATGAAAAGGTGTTCAACATCACTAATCACCAGGGAGATGCAAATCAAAACCACAATGTGATAGCACCTCACACCTGTTAGAATGGTTATCATCAAGAAGACAAGAGATAACGAATGCTGGTGAGGATGTGGAGAAAAGGGAACCCTGGTGCACTGTTGGTAGGAATGTAAATTCGTACAGCTACTATGGAAAACAGTATGGAGGCTCCTCAAAAATTTAAAAATAGAACTACCCTATGATCCGGTAATCTCACATCTTGGAATACATCCAAATGAGATGAAATCACTACCTCAAAGTGATATCTGCACTCCCATGTACATGAGAGCATTATTCATAACTGCCAAGACATTGAAACAAGCTAAAGGTCCAACAACAGATGAATGGATAAACAAAATGTTTTCTACATATAATTCACCCATAAAAAGAAGGAAATTCTGCCTTTTGGGATAACATGGATGGACCCTGAAGGCATTATGCTGAGTGAAATATGTCAAACAGAGAAAGATAAATATAATATGATATCACTTACACGTGGAATCAAAACCATCAAACTCAAAGAAACATAGACTAGAAAGGTAATTGCCAGGGGCTGAGGGGTAGGAGAAATGGGGAGATGTTGGTCAAAAGATACAAACTTCCAGTCACGAGATGAATGAATTCTGAGGATCTAATGAACAGCACGGTGACTATGTTAACAATACTATAGTTGACCCTTGAACTACTCTGGGCTTAGGGGCACCGACCCTCTGCCCTCCATATCCGAGATTCTGTATCTATGGTTTCTCTGTACTTGCATTTCCTCCCTCTCCATGATGAAACCAACCTTAGGTCGTATGGCACTGTAGTACTTACTACTGAAAAACATCTGCTTATAAGTCGACCCGTGCAGTCCAAACCCGTGTTGTGCACGGGACAACTGTATACTGTCTACTCAAAAGGTGCTATGAAAGTAGAGCTTTAATGTTCTCGTCGTAACAACAACACAATGATAGTGACGGAAGGTGAAGGACCTGTTAACTAACCTTTTTGTGGTAAACATTTTGCAATACACATGTGTATCAGACCATCACAATGTGCACCTAAAATGACACAATGTTATATGTCAATTATATCTCAAGAAAGCTGGGGAAAAAAAGAGAAAAGAGAGCAGAACATACAAGTTTTTTTAATCTAGGCTCTGGTTACCGCTTTGAAAAAATCACGAGTGCCCATGGACAACAGAACGTGAGAGAGAGAGAGTTGAAGGTCTACATCGATGACATTGTACTTGATTTCTCCCTCCTCTGTTTCCCCAAATGTGTCAATTTACATCCAGTCAATTTGCATTTCGTTATAAGTTTTGACATTATGCTTGAAATTCCATTTGGGAAGCTTTAGCTCCTGGGGCCTGAGGCACATTCTTTTGAATTATGGAAATGATCCTAAAGTGATCCAAAACCCTGTCTGGTGAATCATAGGAGTAAAGGTGAAAAGTAATGAGCCCGTTTTCCCCACGCAATTCCTCAACTGCCCGTGGCAATGATTCCCAAAGAAGCATGTCCTTGAATCACACTTCTAGCCATTCCATCAGACAACAGCTGCGTTACCTCCCCAATCCACTGCTTTGAACAGTGTATCATATACACTGTTTGCTGAAAAATCCTGTCTGTTTTTGAAATTAATTTTTATTGGAGTATAGTTGATTTTCAATGTTGTGTTACTTTCTGCTGTACAGCTAAGTGAATCAGTTAATTATTCATATACATATATCCACACTTTTTAAGATTCTTTTCCCATACAGGTCATTACAGAGTATTGAGTAGAGTTCCCGTGCTATACAGTAGGTCCTTATTAGTTATCTATTTTATATATAGTAGTGTGTACATGTCAATCCCAATGTTCCAATTTCTCCGTCCCCGCCTTTCCCCTCTGGTGACCATAAATTTGTTTTCTACATCTGTGATGGACAACAAACCTCTGTCTTATCCCTTCATAGTTGTAGCACCCATGTCAAGGTATAGTAAGAAAAAACTTCTCATTACACGATTCCATATCACATACACAAGAAAGGCAAGTACAAAACATGTCATGCCTTAGAGAAAAGCAATATTCTGACCAGCCAGATCAGAGATGCCGCAACATGTGCTGGAAAAAAGAAAAAGAAAATAAAATGATGGCACTCTTGGATATTTTATTCTCATACTCACTTGGTTTATGAAAATAAACTTTTGCCTTTCCAATACAAGCATATGAGCTGCAGTACTATTCAAGGCATGTACATTGCACTATACATCAAGTGAAACGTAAATGTTTTCCCAAGGAATCCACACAAAAGACTGTGTCGGACACCTGTCTGATTCACATGTAGGTGTTTCAGGGGATCTCTTGGGGGTCAAGGATAGGATCTAGTCAGTGCTCTAAAAACCCTTATATGTTTAATTTCTTTAAAAATGCAGCCCCTTTAGGCCCCTTTTGCCCAGGATTTGCCAGGTGCCATCAACTCAAAATAAGCATGAAGAGCTGCTATCCCTTCAAATGGCGCAGAGGAGTGCTTAGGTTTTGATGATGAACGGCGTGAATACATCCATATTTAGGGATGTAACACATGTTCTTTAATGAGATCATGAGTATTTCACCAGCAATGCAATCATTAGTCAAAACAAATGTCTACTTAATTGGCCAAAAGATAAACAAGAGGGGTCATCAGCAGCTGACCAGGGTATATAAAGGGCCCAGAGCAGGAGGAAGACATTCACACCTGAGAACTCTCAACTCTTCTCACCAGCTCAAGCCAACTCAGCCCCAGACACCGCCATGACCGGCTCCTGCTTCGGCCCCATCTCCTCCTCCCTGGGCTGCGCCGGAGGCTGCTTCCAGCCCCGCTGCTGCCACGACCCCCGCTGCTGCCGCCCAGTGTACTGCAAGACCACCGTGTGCCGCCCCGTGACCTGCGTGCCCCGCTGCACGCGCCCCATCTGTGAGCCCCGCTGCCGCCCAGTCTGCTGCGCCCCGTGCAGCCTGCAGGACGGCTGCTGCCGCCCCATCACCTGCTGCCCCACGTCCTGCCAGGCCGTGGTCTGCCGCCCCTGCTGCTGGACCACCACCTGCTGCCATCCCGTCTCTGTGCAGTCCCCGTGCTGCCGCCACCCCTGCTGCCAGCCGGACCCCTGCTGGGCCACCTGCAGCACTTCCTCCTGCTGCTGAGCAATGCATCCTAGGAGCGCATCATCACTACGGGTCCCCCAGAGACGGCCGGCTCCATCCTGCTGTCCCACAGCTTCACAGCAGAAAGTGGCAGGGCTCTTCTCGAGAAGCCCATTCCTCCTCTCTTCTAACTAGCTTATAAGAGGCACCGAAGACCCTTTTCAAACGAACTACTTCTCAAGAATATCCTGTCCTCTCAAGACCCCAGCTCCCTCCGATATAATGTTGGTTTTCTAATAAATTCAGCACTCCCAGCATAGAAATCATGGTCTTTGTGATATTTCCATTAAGGAGATTCTGTCTGAATTTTCCAGAGACATTGAAAGCAAGATACAGGATAATCCTCATAAATTGTTCTCTAAAAAACCCTAAGTCTGGGTAGTTTCCTTCTTATCATTGTAAATGGCATTTATAGGACACAGTAGCTAAGGAAGGTGGGCACAGCTATATCTTCATCACATATACAGAGTCACAGATGCCCACGGTTCCAGACAGGTGCCGCACACCTGAGAAATGTTCCTCAAAAATGACCAGTAAGGAGTCTACACTGGGGTTACCACTTATATTCCCAGTCTGAGTATTCATTCACTGAACTCACACCTGCTAGCACAGCACAGAAAGCCCAGTATGTTAGAGGTGGAAGGAACCTTGAGCGGCATCTGGCCAATCGCCTGTTTTTGAAGCTAAGGAGCAATGAGTAATGAAAGATCAAATACGTTTCTTAATGTCCTTATAACCACTGATGTTCAGAAAAGACCCAGGAGAATGCAAGCCCCCTGACATTAAGCATTTAAGCCAAACATTTCCTCTTACTATGATCGGAGACACGTTCCTCTGCGCAGAGGAACTGTCATATTTTGTGACCAAGTAGAACTGCTTCTTCAGGTAATAGACACTCCCTTCTATGTATTACAGTGCTGGCTGTTATTTGGAATGTGATTCACAATGTCGACTTGTGTGGATATTAAATCCATACTGGCTCTCCAGGGCTGCTTATCTTTGTGCTCAGGAACTGGGCATTGAAGGCATTTTTCACGCACGTTAATCACTGCCAATCTACAAGTATTTTTTGAACATCTACTGGGAATAAGGCACTGAGTTGACCACCCTGAGGGAATATAAAGGAATCAAAGGCGGTTCCTGCTTTGAAGAGGTTATAATCTACTTAGGGACATGAGCTGTAAATCAGAAAAATGTCTGATACATAATATAATACATAATATAAGAAATACCAAAAATAGGTGACGACTGTAAACCTATTAGGAAACCTCATGCAATGGTTGTGTCATTTTTAAGTAAAAAATAAGGAAGCAGTAAAATATGAACCTATCTTGTGAGGGAGTATATGTTCTGTGTGTCCGTGTCTATGTGGTTTTTTAAAATTTATTTATTTATTTATTTATGGCTGTGTTGGGTCTTCGTTTCTATGCGAGGGCTTTCTGTAGTTGCGGTAAGCGGGGGCCACTCTTCCTCGCGGTGCGCGGGCCTCTCACTATCGCGGCCTCCCTTGTTGCGGAGCACAGGCTTCAGACGCGCAGGCTCAGTAGTTGTGCTCACGGGCCTTGTAGCTCCGCGGCATGTGGGATCTTCCCAGACCAGGGTTTGAACCCGTGTCCCCTGCATTGGCAGGCGGATTCTCAACCACTGCGCCACCAGGGAAGCCCCCTATGTGTTTTTATGCCTAAAAAATACCTGGAACATTAGGCAACAAAATCTAACAGTAACTGGTAATAATATTCATCTTCTTCTTCATTTTTTTCTCAATTATATACTTTTAAAAATGAACATACATTTTATTTTTAGATGAACTGGATTGTCTAAAACCTGTACCTATTTGGGGGAAATTATTTAAACTTTTCTCACAATTATTCTATGCTCTTGAAAATGTAACTATCAAAGTGTAAATGAATTTAAAGCAGATAAGCTAGAGAGCAGTGGTTTGTACTCCTAAAGAGGTCTTTTATTACATATAAGAGTATACCACCGTGTTGTAAATAGTGGACTTCTCGGAGATCTTTTGGGTGTTTTAAATATTTACTTATTTATTTTGTTTGTTTGGCCGCGCCAGGTCTTCGTTGTGGCATGCAAACACTCAGCTGCGGCATATGAGATCAAGTTCCCTGACCAGGGATCGAACCCGGGCCCCTGCATTGGGAGCGCAGATTCTTAGCCACGGAACCACCAGGGAGGTCCATGAGATCTTTCAAATGTGATCAAATTATTAAACATTGAATTTATATTTTAGCATTTTACGATCATCTCAATTGCATAAAGCAAAGGGCACTTTTGCTATGTTCCGAATGAAGAATTTTTAAACATTGCTAGCTGTTTCAGATTATATGTACAATTGTTATTCTCCATTTTTATAGACAATTGAGAATTGAAAACTCAACAAGACAGTACTTTTCATGTTAAAATTTGTTCACAATGTGATGGTCGGAAATTGTTGGGTTAAATAAAGCCCTAGCATTCCTTATGCAAAATCTGTTGCCCATCACCACTAAGAAACTGTCTGGTTTTCAGCCTTTTCTTTTAAGGATGTTTTTCTAAGACCTCACTCTCTTGCATGGGTTGTGGTACTTTCGGTAGGGTTAATCCACTATCCACAATTCTGACACGTATTTGTCTTGTCAGTTCTACATCGATAGCCTGACTCCCCTTTACAGAGATTGGTGTTCACATAGAGGGAGCTCTATATCTTCCTGCAGGCATTTTTAGTTTAGTCTGTTAATGAAACTCCCCACTGAAAAATCTTATTTAATATGTGTTCTACAGTGATTTGAACAGAGAAGTGGCCATTTGCCATATCAAAAACATTCATCTTTGTTCTGAGTTCAAAATTTGGAGTTTATGAGGCACCAGTGTAACATGACCTATTAAAATATATTTATTAACTTAACAAATATAAGACACGAAGTGCCAGGCGCTGTTCTTACTGCTTCACACTTATTAGCTCACTTAATCTTCACAACAACCTTGATTACATATCTTTATTATCCCTCAAGACCCAAGGACCCATAGTAAGTGGCAAAGTATTTAATGAGTGTTGTATGGTTTTAGGATAAGTGGCATCAGAAAATAGCACATGACTTGCCACCAGTGTAAATTCACAGAGTCTGTGGCATGAATTATTCACACATGACCCATATTTTCTCTGCCTGGAAATGAAATTGGGCATGGGGTAGGATGAGTGTCTTAGACTGAATAAACACCAGAATTGCCTGCTGAAGGGCTAGTGAACTCTTCATCTTTGTGGATCTTTATAAAAGGGAGAGAAAAATCATTTTGGAACAATTTGGGCTCAGAAGTGTTTGGAGTGGGGAAATTCGTCTTCTTAACTGAGGTGATCCTCCAGAGAGGTTCTCCTTGCACAAAATGAGATCATTAGGAAGATGCCCCACCCCCAGCAACAGGAAAAATTGATGATCAGACAATGTGGCTTGAAAAGAGCAAAGCACAAGCAAGAAACGCAAAAGCGAGCAAATGGAACTACATCCAACTAAAAAGCTTCTCCAGAGCAAAAGAAATCCTCAACGAAATGAAAAGGCCGCCCACTGAATGGGAGAAAATATTTGCAAACTATATATCTGATAAGCAGTTAATATCCAAAAAATTAAGGAACTCCTAAATAACACCAGAACAACACAAAACAAGACAAAACCAAAAACCAATTCACTTAACAAACGGGTAGAGGATTTGTAAACATTTTTTCAAAGAAGGCATAGAGATGGTCAACAAGTACATGAAAAGGTGTTCAACATCACTAATCACCAGGGAGATGCAAATCAAAACCACAATGTGATAGCACCTCACACCTGTTAGAATGGTTATCATCAAGAAGACAAGAGATAACGAATGCTGGTGAGGATGTGGAGAAAAGGGAACCCTGGTGCACTGTTGGTAGGAATGTAAATTCGTACAGCTACTATGGAAAACAGTATGGAGGCTCCTCAAAAAGTTAAAAATAGAACTACCCTATGATCCGGTAATCTCACATCTTGGAATACATCCAAATGAGATGAAATCACTACCTCAAAGTGATATCTGCACTCCCATGTACATGAGAGCATTATTCATAACTGCCAAGACATTGAAACAAGCTAAACGTCCAACAACAGATGAATGGATAAACAAAATGTTTTCTACATATAATTCACCCATAAAAAGAAGGAAATTCTGCCTTTTGGGATAACATGGATGGACCCTGAAGGCATTATGCTGAGTGAAATAAGTCAAACAGAGAAAGAAAAATATAATATGATATCACTTACACGTGGAATCAAAACCATCAAACTCAAAGAAACATAGACTAGAAAGGTAATTGCCAGGGGCTGAGGGGTAGGAGAAATGGGGAGATGTTGGTCAAAAGATACAAACTTCCAGTCACGAGATGAATGAATTCTGAGGATCTAATGAACAGCACGGTGACTATGTTAACAATACTATAGTTGACCTTTGAACTAGTCTGGGCTTAGGGGCACCGACCCTCTGCCCTCCATATCCGAGGTTCTGTATCTATGGTTTCTCTGTACTTGCATTTCCTCCCTCTCCATGATGAAACCAACCTTAGGTCGTATGGCACTGTAGTACTTACTACTGAAAAACATCTGCTTATAAGTCGACCCGTGCAGTCCAAACCCGTGTTGTGCACGGGACAACTGTATACTGTCTACTCAAAAGGTGCTATGAAAGTAGAGCTTTAATGTTCTCATCGTAACAACAACACAATGATAGTGACGTAAGGTGAAGGACCTGTTAACTAACCTCTTTGTGGGAAACATTTTGCAATACGCATGTGTATCAGACCATCACAATGTGCACCTAAAATGACACAATGTTATATGTCAATTATATCTCAAGAAAGCTGGGGAAAACAAGAGAAAAGAGAGCAGAACATACAAGTTTTTTTAATCTAGGCTCTGGTTACCGCTTTGAAAAAATCACGAGTGCCCATGGACAACAGAACGTGAGAGAGAGAGAGTTGAAGGTCTACATCGATGACATTGTACTTGATTTCTCCCTCCTCTGTTTCCCCAAATGTGTCAATTTACATCCAGTCAATTTGCATTTCGTTATAAGTTTTGACATTATGCTTGAAATTCCATTTGGGAAGCTTTAGCTCCTGGGGCCTGAGGCACATTCTTTTGAATTATGGAAATGATCCTAAAGTGATCCAAAACCCTGTCTGGTGAATCATAGGAGTAAAGGTGAAAAGTAATGAGCCCGTTTTCCCCACGCAATTCCTCAACTGCCCGTGGCAATGATTCCCAAAGAAGCATGTCCTTGAATCACACTTCTAGCCATTCCATCAGACAACAGCTGCGTTACCTCCCCAATCCACTGCTTTGAACAGTGTATCATATACGTATACACTGTTTGCTGAAAAATCCTGTCTGTTTTTGAAATTAATTTTTATTGGAGTATAGTTGATTTTCAATGTTGTGTTACTTTCTGCTGTACAGCTAATGAATCAGTTAATTATTCATATACATATATCCACACTTTTTAAGATTCTTTTCCCATACAGGTCATTACAGAGTATTGAGTAGAGTTCCCGTGCTATACAGTAGGTCCTTATTAGTTATCTATTTTATATATAGTAGTGTGTACATGTCAATCCCAATGTTCCAATTTTTCCGTCCCCGCCTTTCCCCTCTGGTGACCATAAATTTGTTTTCTACATCTGTGATGGAGAACAAACCTCTGTCTTATCCCTTCACAGTTGTAGAACCCATGTCAAGGTATAGTAAGAAAAAACTTCTCATTACACGATTCCATATCACATACACAGGAAAGGCAATTACAAAACATGTCATGCCTTAGAGAAAAGCAATATTCTGACCAGCCAGATCAGAGATGCCGCAACATGTGCTGGAAAAAAGAAAAAGAAAATAAAATGATGGCACTCTTGGATATTTTATTATAATACTCACTTGGTTTATGAAAATAAACTTTTGCCTTTCCAATACAAGCATATGAGCTGCAGTACTATTCAAGGCATGTACATTGCACTATACATCAAGTGAAACATAAATGTTTTCCCAAGGAATCCACACAAAAGACTGTGTCTGACACCTGTCTGATTCACATGTAGGTGTTTCAGGGGATCTCTTGGGGGTCAAGGATAGGATCTAGTCAGTGCTCTAAAAACCCTTATGTGTTTAATTTCTTTAAAAGTGCACCCCTTTAGGCCCCTTTTGCCCAGGATTTGCCAGGTCACATCAACTCAAAATAAGCATGAAGAGCTGCTATCCCTTCAAATGGCGCAGAGGAGTGCTGAGGTTTTGATGATGAACGGCGTGAATACATCCATATTTAGGGATGTAACACATGTTCTTTAATGAGATCATGAGTATTTCACCAGCAATGCAATCATTAGTCAAAACAAATGTCTACTTAATTGGCCAAAAGATAAACAAGAGGGGTCATCAGCAGCTGACCAGGGTATATAAAGGGCCCAGAGCAGGAGGAAGACATTCACACCTGAGAACTCTCAACTCTTCTCACCAGCTCAAGCCAACTCAGCCCCAGACACCGCCATGACCGGCTCCTGCTTCGGCCCCATCTCCTCCTCCC
Organism: Balaenoptera physalus; assembly: GCF_965194825.1. NCBI lineage: Eukaryota > Metazoa > Chordata > Mammalia > Artiodactyla > Balaenopteridae > Balaenoptera > Balaenoptera physalus. Next base: position 52,573 of record NW_028124681.1, read on the forward strand.
TGGGCTGCGCCGCAGGCTGCTTCCAGCCCCGCTGCTGCCACGACCCCCGCTGCTGCCGCCCAGTGTACTGCAAGACCACCGTGTGCCGCCCCGTGACCTGCGTGCCCCGCTGCACGCGCCCCATCTGTGAGCCCCGCTGCCGCCCAGTCTGCTGCGCCCCGTGCAGCCTGCAGGACGGCTGCTGCCGCCCCATCACCTGCTGCCCCACGTCCTGCCAGGCCGTGGTCTGCCGCCCCTGCTGCTGGACCACCACCTGCTGCCATCCCGTCTCTGTGCAGTCCCCGTGCTGCCGCCACCCCTGCTGCCAGCCGGACCCCTGCTGGGCCACCTGCAGCACTTCCTCCTGCTGCTGAGCAATGCATCCTAGGAGCGCATCATCACTACGGGTCCCCCAGAGACGGCCGGCTCCATCCTGCTGTCCCACAGCTTCACAGCAGAAAGTGGCAGGGCTCTTCTTGAGAAGCCCATTCCTCCTCTCTTCTAACTAGCTTATAAGAGGCACCGAAGACCCTTTTCAAACGAACTACTTCTCAAGAATATCCTGTCCTCTCAAGACCCCAGCTCCCTCCTATATAATGTTGGTTTTCTAATAAATTCAGCACTCCCAGCATAGAAATCATGGTCTTCGTGATATTTCCTTTAAGGAGATTCTGTCTGAATTTTCCAGAGACATTGAAAGCAAGATACAGGATAATCCTCTTAAATTGTTCTCTAAAATAACCTAAGTCTGGGTAGTTTCCTTCTTATCATTGTAGATGGCATTTATAGGACACAGTAGCTAAGGAAGGTGGGCACAGCTATATCGTCATCACATATACAGAGTCACAGATGCCCATGGCTCCAGACAGGTGCCGCACACCTGAGAAATGTTCTTCAAAAATGACCAGTAAGGAGTCTACACTGGGGTTACCACTTATATTCCCAGTCTGAGTATTCATTCACTGAACTCACACCTGCTAGCACAGCACAGAAAGCCCAGTATGTTAGAGGTGGAAGGAACCTTGAGTGGCATCTGGCCAATCGCCTGTTTTTGAAGCTAAGGAGCAATGAGTAATGAACGATCAAATACGTTTCTTAATGTCATTATAACCACTGATGTTCAGAAAAGACCCAGGAGAACGCAAGCCCCCTGACATTAAGCATTTAAGCCAAACATTTCCTCTTACTATGATCGGAGACACGTTCCTCTGCGCAGAGGAACTGTCATATTTTGTGACCAAGTAGAACTGCTTCTTCAGGTAATAGACACTCCCTTCTATGTACTACAGCGCTGGCTGTTATTTGGCATGTGATTCACAATGTCGACTTGTGTGGATATTAAATCCATACTGGCTCTCCAGGGCTGCTTATCTTTGTGCTCAGGAACTGGGCATTGAAGGCATTTTTCACGCACGTTAATCACTGCCAATCTACAAGTATTTTTTGAACATCTACTGTGAATAAGGCACTGAGTTGACCACCCTGAGGGAATATAAAGGAATAAAAGGCGGTTCCTGCTTTGAAGAGGTTATAATCTACTTAGGGACATGAGCTGTAAATCAGAAAAAAGTCAAATAGTACATAATATAAGAAATACCAAAAATAGTTGACGACTGTAAACCTATTAGGAAACCTCATGCAATGGTCGTGTCATTTTTAAGTAAAAAATAAGGAAGCAGTAAAATATGAACCTATCTCGTGAGGGAGTACGTGTTCTGTGTGTCCGTGCCTATGTGTTTTTCTGCCTAAAAAAATAGCTGGAACATTAGGTAACAAAACCTACAGAACTGGTAATAATATTCATCTTCTACTTCATATTATTCTCAATTATTTACTTTTAAAAATGAACGTACATTTTATTTTTAGATGAACTGGATTGCCTAAAACCTGTACCTCTTTGGGGGAAATTATTTAAAATTTTCTCACAATTATGCTATGCTCTTAAAAATGTAACTATCAAAGTCTAAATGAATTTAAAGTAGATAAGTTAGAGAACAGCGGTTTGTACTCCTAAAGAGGTCTTTTATTACATATAAGAGTATACCACAGTGTTGTAAATAGTGGACTTCTCTGAGATATTTTTTTTTTTAATTTATTTTATTTGTTTGGCTGTGCCAGGTCTTCGTTGTGGCATGCAAACAGTCAGCTGCGGCATATGAGATCAAGTACCCTGAGCAGGGATCGAACCCGGGCCCCTGCATTGGGAGCGCGGATTCTTAGCCACAGGACCACCAGGGAGGTCCCTGAGATCTTTCAAATGTGATCAAATTATTAAACATTGAATTTATATTTTAGCATTTTACGATCATCTCAATTGCATAAAGCAAGGGGCACTTTTGCTATGCTCCGAATGAAGAATTTATAAACATTGCTAGCTGTTTCAGATTATAGGTACAATTGTTTTTCTCCATTTGTATAGACAATTGAGAATTGAGAACTCAACAAGCCAGTATTTTTCATGTTAAAATTTGTTCACAATGTGATGGTTGCAAATTGTTGGGTTAAATAAAGCCCTAGCATTCATTATGCAAAATCTGTTGCTCATCACCACTAAGAACCTGTCTGGTTTTCAGCCTTTTCTTTTAAGGATGTTTTTCTAAGACCTCACTCTCTTGCATGGGTTGTGGTACTTTCAGTAGGGTTAATCCACTCTTCACGATTCTGACACATATTTGTCTAGTCAGTTCTACATCGATAGCCTGACTCCCCTTTACAGAGACTGGTGTTCACATAGAGGGAGCTCTATATCTTCCTCCAAGGTATTTTTATTTTACTCTGTTAATGAAATTCCCCACTGAAAAATCTTATTCAATATGTATTCTGTGGTGATTTGAGCAGAGAACTGGCCATTTGCCATATGAAAAACTTTCATCTTTGTTCTGAGTTCAAAATTTGGAGTTTATAAGGCACCAGTGTAACATGACCTATTAAAATATATTTACTAACTTAACAAATATAAGACACGAAGTGCCAGGCGCTGTTCTTACTGCTTCACACTTATTAGCTCACTTAATCTTCACAACAACCTTGATTACATATCTTTATTATCCCTCAAGACCCAAGGACCCATAGTAAGTGGCAAAGTATTTAATGAGTGTTGTATGGTTTTAGGATAAGTGGCATCAGAAAATAGCACATGACTTGCCACCAGTGTCAATTCACAGAGTTTGTGGCATGAATTATTCACACATGACCCATATTTTCTCTGCCTGGAAATGAAATTGGGCATGGGGTAGGATGAGTGTCTTAGACTGAATAAACACCAGAATTGCCTGCTGAAGGGCTAGTGAACTCTTCATCTTTGTGGATCTTTATAAAAGGGAGAGAAAAATCATTTTGGAAAAATTTGGGCTCAGAAGTGTTTGGAGTGGGGAAATTCGTCTTCTTAACTGAGGTGATCCTCCAGAGAGGTTCTCCTTGCACAAAATGAGATCATTAGGAAGATGCCCCACCCCCAGCAACAGGAGAAATTGATTATCAGCAATGTGGCTTGAAAAGAGCAAAGCACAAGCAAGAAACGCAAAAGCCAGCAAATGGAACTACATCCAACTAAAAAGCTTCTACAGAGCAAAAGAAATCCTCAACAAAATGAAAAGGCAGCCCACTGAATGGGAGAAATTATTTGCAAACTATATATCTGATAAGCAGTTAATATCCAAAAAATTAAGGAACTCCTAAATAACACCAGAACAACACAAAACAAGACAAAACCAAAAACCAATTCACTTAACAAACGGGTAGAGGATTTGTAAACATTTTTTCAAAGAAGGCATAGAGATGGTCAACAAGTACATGAAAAGGTGTTCAACATCACTAATCACCAGGGAGATGCAAATCAAAACCACAATGTGATAGCACCTCACACCTGTTAGAATGGGTATCATCAAGAAGACAAGAGATAACGAATGCTGGTGAGGATGTGGAGAAAAGGGAACCCTGGTGCACTGTTGGTAGGAATGTAAATTCGTACAGCTACTATGGAAAACAGTATGGAGGCTCCTCAAAAAGTTAAAAATAGAACTACCCTATGATCCGGTAATCTCACATCTTGGAATACATCCAAATGAGATGAAATCACTACCTCAAAGTGATATCTGCACTCCCATGTACATGAGAGCATTATTCATAATTGCCAAGACATTGAAACAAGCTAAAGGTCCAACAACAGATGAATGGATAAACAAAATGTTTTCTACATATAATTCACCCATAAAAAGAAGGAAATTCTGCCTTTTGGGATAACATGGATGGACCCTGAAGGTATTATGTTGATTGAAATAAGTCAAACAGAGAAAGATAAATATTATATGATATCACTTACACGTGGAATCAAAACCATCAAACTCAAAGAAACATAGACTAGAATGGTAATTGCCAGGGGCTGAGGGATAGGAGAAATGGGGAGATGTTGGTCAAAAGATACAAACTTCCAGTTACGAGATGAATGAATTCTGAGGATCTAATGAACAGCACGGTGATTATGTTAAGAATACTATAGTTGACCCTTGAACTACTCTAGGCTTAGGGGCACCGACCCTCTGCCCTCCATATCCGAGATTCTGTATCTATGGTTTCTCTGTACTTGCATTTCCTCCCTCTCCATGATGAAACCAACCTTAGGTCGTATGGTACTGTAGTACTTACTACTGAAAAACATCTGCTTATAAGTCGACCCGTGCAGTCCAAACCCGTGTCATGCACGGGTCAACGGTATACTGTCTACTCAAAAGGTTCTATGAGAGTAGAGCTTTAATGTTCTCATCATAACAACAACAAAATGATGGTTATGTAAGGTGAAGGATCTGTTAACTAACCTTTTTGTGGTAAATATTTTGCAATATACATGTGTAGCAGACCATCACAATGTGCACCTAAAATGACACAATGTTATATGTCAATTATATCTCAAGAAAGCTGGGGAAAAAAAGAGAAAAGAGAGCAGAATATACAAGTTTTTTAAATCTAGGCTCTGGTTACCGCTTTGAAAAAATCACGAGTGCCCATGGACAACAGAACGTGAGAGAGAGAGAGTTGAAGGTCTACATCGATGAGATTGTACGTGATTTCTCCCTCCTCTGTTTCCTCAATTGTGTCAATTTACATTCAGTCAATTTGCATTTCTTTATAAGTTTTGACATTATGTTTGAAATTCCATTTGGGAAGCTTTAGCTCCTGGGGCCTGAGGCACATTCTTTTGAATTATGGAAATGATCCTAAAGTGATCCAAAACCCTGTCTGGTGAATTATAGGAGTAAAGGTGAAAAGTAATGAGACCGTTTTCCCCACGCAATTCCTCAACTGCCCGTGGCAACGATTCCCAAAGAAGCACGTCCATCAATCACACTTCTAGCTGTACCATCACAGAACAGCTGCGTTAACTACCCAATCCACTGCTTTGAACAGTGTATCATATAGTGTACACTGTTTGCTGAAAAATCCTGTCTTTTTTTGAAATTAATTTTTATTGGAGTATAGTTGATTTTCAATGCTGTGTTACTTTCTGCTGTACAGCTAAGTGAATCAGTTAGTTATTCATATACATATAGCCACACTTTTTTAGATTCTTTTCCCATACAGGTCATTACAGAGTGTTGAGTAGATTTCCTGTGCTATACAGTAGGTCCTTATTAGTTATGTATTTTATATATAGTAGTGTGTACATGTCAATCCCAATGTTCCAATTTTTCCGTCCCCGCCTTTCCCCTCTGGTGACCATAAATTTGTTTTCTACATCTGTGATGGAGAACAAATCTCTGTCTTATCCCTTCATAGTTGTAGCGCCCATGTCAAGGTATAGTAAGAAAAAACTTCTCATTACATGATTCCATATCACACACACAAGAAAGGCAAGTATAAAACATGTCATGCCTCAGAGAAAATCAATATTCTCTGACCAGCCAGATCAGAGATGCCGCAACATGCGCTGGAAAAAAGAAAAAGGAAAAAAAATGATGGCACTCTTGGATATTTTATTGTAATACTCACTTGGTTTATGAAAATAAACTTTTGCCTTTCCAATACAAGCATATGAACTGCAGTACTATTCAAGGCATGTACATTTCAGTATATATCAAGTGAAACATAAATGTTTTCCCAAGGAATCCACACAAAAGACTGTGTCTGACACCTGTCTGATTCACATGTAGATGTTTCAGGGGATCTCTTGGGGGTCAAGGATAGGATCTAGTCAGTGCTCTAGAAACCCTTATATGTTTAATTTCTTTAAAAATGCAGCCCCTTTAGGCCCCTTTTGCCCAGGATTTGCCAGGTCCCATCTACTCAGAATAAGCATGAAGAGCTGCTATCCCTTCAAATGGCGCAGAGGAGTGCTGAGGTTTTGATGATGAACACAGTGAATACATCCATATTTAGGGATGTAACACATGTTCTTTAATGAGATCAGGAGTATTTCACCAGCAATGCAATCATTAGTCAAAACAAATGTCTACTTAATTGGCCAAAAGATAAACAAGAGGGGTCATCAGCAGCTGACCAGGGTATATAAAGGGCCCAGAGCAGGAGGAAGACATTCACACCTGAGAACTCTCAACTCCTCTCACCAGCTGAAGCCAACTCAAGCCCAGACACCGCCATGACCGGCTCCTGCTTCGGCCCCATCTCCTCCTCCCTGGGCTGCGCCGGAGGCTGCTTCCAGCCCCGCTGCTGCCACGACCCCTGCTGCTGCCGCCCAGTGTGCTGCCAGACCACCGTGTGCCGCCCCGTGACCTGCGTGCCCCGCTGCACGCGCCCCATCTGTGAGCCCCGCTGCCGCCCAGTCTGCTACGCCCCGTGCAGCCTGCAGGACGGCTGCTGCCGCCCCATCATCTGCTGCCCCACGTCCTGCCAGGCCGTGGTCTGCCGCCCCTGCTGCTGGACCACCACCTGCTGCCATCCCGTCTCTGTGCAGTCCCCGTGCTGCCGCCACCCCTGCTGCCAGTCAGCCCCCTGCCGCACCATCTGCAGGACTTCCTCCTGCTGCTGAGCAGTGCACTGACTGCCGAGAGCCAGCAAGCAACCTTCTGAAAAAGTTCTACCCCCATTTGTCTACCTAACAAACCTCCTCTGAGTTATCAATACCCCAAATCAAGCAGGAGTTGAATGGCGATCCACACACATCTATTAAGGCTTGGACTGTTCTCAAGTAACAGTGACAACTTCCTTCTTTCCTTCTTAGATCTTAAGTCTTGCAGCATGTTTGTTTTCTAATAAACTTCTCTTTTCTGGCCTAGCAAACACTGCCTTGGTTTTACTTATTTATTCTAAATTTTTTTCATGAAATATAAACATAACAAAAATCCACTGATTGCCTACATCTGCAAGCCACAGACTATATGGTATACAATAGAAATTAAAATTGAGTTAAAAATGTTCCCCTGTTCAAGAAATTTCTAGGGAGATGAATCAAATTTACAACAACTCAACTAAAAATTAGAATATGTAAAAAGTACAACACACTCTATGGTGTCAACAGAGAAGTTACTGTTGATTGGGGAGAACAAGAAAGATTGAAAAAGAAGCTAGCATTTTATATAGATTTAGGTGTGCAGATCTGAGGGAATATGGCATTTTCAATAATGGAAACAGTATTCACAAAGGTGTATAGAGGGAGGTTGTTCAGAGATGGTTTGACTGGGAGCACTGGATATATGTAGAGCACATATGTGGGAGATAAATCTGGAAAATTTGTGTGCTTTGAATACTAGCCAAAGGAGTATGCCGTTTATGCAATAAGTACGAAGAACTGTTGAAAGCCTTAGGGCAGGGGAATGGCATGACAGGAGTAGGGCATAGGGATGATTCCTATGGTAGATGCTTATAAAAACAAAAGCCCTAGGGCTAAACATATAATGACTATACAGAAACAATTCAAGAGGCCATTGCCCTGATCCAAGTGATACACAATAAGAGCTAACTAAGATGATGACCATGGAATAAAGAAGACCCAAAGAGTGTGGCAGATATAGACACCCAGAAGGAATATTAACCAATCTGAATATAGGAAACAAGAAGCAACTAGGAATAAAATAATTAGGAATTGCAGCTCTATGGGAAACTCTTCTGGTCAGAAGACACTTTTAAATATTTATGAATATTAAATATTCATAATAAATATTCATAAATATTGAATAGAATTTTAAAATATTTATGCTTATTTACTGTGTGTTTAAAATCACAGTTCTATAGTGTATTCTGCCTACCACTAATATTTCTATTCTTGAACTATTATGAAATATTAGGAAAAAAACAGAGAAGACAAAGAGTTTTACAAACTTTAGTTGATCCTGGAAAGCAACATGGTATAAAGTAAAATGAACTGATCTAGGAATGAGGGATAGGAGTTTTACACCCAGCTCTTCTGGCTATACACTGGTTGTGTGAATGGAGCAAGTCACTAATCTCTCCAAAGGGCAGCCAATCCTAAACTCAGTAGTATTCTAACATCAACTGATGCTGAGAGGAAATTAAAAGTGGTCCACACCACAATATCAATGTTCCAACTTAGAACTTTGAGGCTGAATGGTTCTATGTTCAACTCTTTTCCTTGATTAATCTGACCTATTTGTACTATGCTGATTTGTGCACTAGAGCAAGATATGAGGCAGGCAGACTGGGTCTTCCCTTCTACATAATCCTTTAGTGTGCATAATAGTATTTAATAACCATGTGCTCTTTATAAAAAGAATGATGTCAGTTTCTACACCTATACAATTAAATGGTTGGACTAGATGATTTATCAAGTTTTGGATCTCCAACATTCGGTGATTCCCCTAACCATCTTTCAAGTTCATACTTGCAGTCATGGTTACCATATGACATGAACATCTTTATTGACACTGACAGCAGTCACTCTTTAATGTAATTCTATCGCTGTACAAACCAACACCTCCACCTGATAAAAGCTAACTATGTGCTTCTATTCATGATTGGAATGCAAGAATAAACCTACCACAAGTAGCAATAATGTATTCTTTTGGCCACCACTTTTTTCATTTTCTTCCATGTAACCCTAACATTTTAATGGAAATTCACGGTCTTTCTTTTGGAAATCACCAAGAATTGTTTCAATTTTTTTTTTGGCTGAAATTTATCATAATCTCTTTGCACTTACACCTATTGAATGATATTTGATCATGCATTCCCTAACCTGCCTTATAAGACTGTGATCCAGAGAAAGTATTTCCTAATTCCTGCTTCTTTATGGGTTCTCCTTCACAAATTCAATTGTCATGCTCTGTGGTCTAATATCATCCTTTCATAGGAAAAAAGTTGTAGTTACATAAAATGAATCCCACCTTCGAGAAATAAATGCTTTCCAGATAATCCACTGAAGTGATTTTTAGAAGTGATTTTTATCCTGAAAATCACTGAAGTGATTTTTAGAAGTGATTTTTATCCTTCACAGAGAAATGTCTATTACACTTAAAATTTTTGTGATTTTTTTCCCTTACTGGATATGAATTTCAGCCCTTCTTTTAAATTTGTGCTAACAAAATATCCACAGTAAATTGGAATGGAGTAGGTTTTATTCCATATACCCTCCTCAGTGATAAATGTTTCCTCAAGTGTGAATGTGTGAAGTTCAAGAGAGATTATAGAAATTGGAGAGATTTAATTTCTGAAAGGATCTATGAATTCCTGTGACTGTGGAGTTTATCAGAGTTTTATCTGGCTGATTATAGAAACTAATTTTTTTTTAAAGATTTTTTTGATGTGGACCATTTTTTAAAGTCTTTATTGAATTTGTTACAATATTGCTTTGTTTTATGTATTGGTTTTCTAACCGCGAGGCATGTGGGATCTTAGCTCCCCAACCAGGGATCGAACCTGGACCCCCTGCATTGGAAGGTGAAGTCTTAACCACTGGACCGCCAGGGAAGTCCCAAAACTATAATCTTAACTATCTAAAAAAATAGAGAAATACCCTTACATGAAGGAAAATCAATGGTTAATAATTTTAATCTGGAGACTGAAGGTTTGATGAATATGACCCGATAGTCACATTGTCTTGTGAGTGACAAGTGATGTGATCACAAGTGCAAAACAAAGGCTGAGACTTGAAGAGAAATTACAGCATTGTTTGAAAATGAAACATCAGTATTTCTACCGAGGATAAACATATTTGGTGAGTATTAGCTGACCAGTAAGGAAAACCCAATTTGGACATATATTTAAAAGAACTCAGTGTTTGAACAATCGGAGGGCCCTGAAAAGTTTGTTTAAAGAGTAGTAAAATAAAAATGCTGACTGTCACAAACACAAGAACTAACCAAGGACTATAAAAAGCCCGACTGGAAAAGCAGACCCAAATCACAAACTTCTCCAAGCAGCCCAGCTCTTAGCCCAGCTCCTGACACCATGGTCTACTGTTCCACTAGCTTCTGTGGATTTCCCACCTGCTCCAATAGTGGAACCTGTGGCTCCAGCTGCTGTCAGCCAACCTGCTGCCAAACCGGGTGTTGCCAGCCAACCTTCTGCCAGAACAACTGCTGCCAGACCAGTGGCTGTGAGACTGGCTGTGGCATTGCTGGTAGCATTGGCTGTGGCCAGGAGGGAGGCAGTGGAGCTGTGAGCTGCCGCACCAGGTGGTGCCGACCTGACTGCCGCGTGGAGGGCACCTGCCTGCCTCCCTGCTGTGTGGTGAGCTGCACCCCCCCGTGCTGCTGCCAGCTGCACCATGCCCGGGCCTCCTGCTGCCGCCCATCCTACTGTGGACAGTCCTGCTGCCGCCTAGCCTGCTGCTGCCAGCCCACCTGCTGTGAGCCCACTTGCTGGCAGCCCACCTGCTAAAAGCCAGGTTGCTGATTTTCAACTTGAAAGTTCAACTTCCAACTCAATCCATGAAGTAATTATCTCTTCAACCACCCCTGGACACTAACAAGTTCTTGAACTTTAATTGACATTTTCTGAGGGGTTACCAAATATTTGGACTTCACAGACTTATCTGATTCCATTCAATACTAGAAAGATCTTGATCTCTCCACTAAGGCCACCAAAATACAAATTTGACCCAAGAAATGGGAAAACAAGTTTGCCTTGGGCTTGACCTTCAGCAAGCCTCCTCTCCACAGCCCAATGCTGCCAAAGCTGAGGAAGAACCGTCTGTCCTTCTCAGACACATTCACCTCCGAAACTCCACCCTCTTGCAACTTTCACTTCCTATGAAAGGGGAATAATATACCAAGGTCTAATAAATTATACGTATTTGGTACGGCAAACGAATCTCTTTTCCTTCATTGAGTGTCGCCAAACAGATTATAATTTGACTTTGATATCCCGTGGTACTCTTCTTACACCATGTTAGGATATGTGATCAAATCCAGGGGAGGTTAATCCCCATAAAGAGCACAAACTAAAAATATCTGAGGGTTTATTGAGGGAAAGGTATTCCATGCTAATGGCTGGAAGAATTACTATTGTTAAAATGTCCATACTACCTAAAGTAATCTACAGATTCAATGCAATCCTTATCAAAATTCCAATGGCGTTTTCCAGGATATAACAAACAATCCCAAAATGTGTATGGAACCACAAAAGGCCCTGAATAGCCAGAGCAATCTTGAGAAAGAAGAACAAAGCTGGAGGCATCTCATGCTCTGATTTCAAACTACACTACAAAGCTACAGTAATCAAAACAGCATGGTACTGACATAAAAGCAGACATATGCACAAATATGGAATAGAATAGAGAGCCCAGAATTAACCCTCACATATGTGGTCAAAAGATCTTCAACGGAGGTGCCAAGACCATTCAATAGGAAAGGGCAATCTTTTCAACAAATGGTGTGGGGAAAACCAGATGTCCACATGCAAAAAAAATGAAGTTGGACCCGTATCTCAAAACATCTACAAAAGTTAACTCAAAATAGATCAAAGACTTACATATAAAAGCTAAAACTATAAAACTCGTAAAAGAAAACACAGAGGAAAATCTTCGTGATATTGGATTTGGTAATGATTTCTTGGCTATGACACCAAAAGAATAGACAATGAAAGTTAAAAAAGAGGCAAAATGAACTACATCAAAATTAAAAACTTCTCTGCATCAAAGGACACAACAAAATGAAAAGGCAATCTACTGTATGGGAGAAGGTATTTGCAAATCATATATCTGATGAGGGGTTAGTAGTCCACAATATATAAAGAACTCCTGCAACTCAACAACAAAACAAGAACGACAACCACAAGAAACTGGGCAAAGGACATGAATGGACGTATCTCCAAGGAAGATATACAAATGGCCAAAAAACCCATGAAAAGATGCTCAGTACCACTCATCATTAGGAAAATGCAGACCAAAACCACAGTGACATACCACCTCACATCCATTTGAATGGCTACTCTCAAGTAACTCAAAGTGTTGGCAAGGACATGGAAAAATTGGAACCCCTGTGCACTGCTGGCGTGAATGTAAAATGATACACCCACTATGGGAAACCGTATGGCAGTTACTCAAAAAATCAAAAATAGAATTACCATATGATCCAGCAGTTCTACTCCTAGGTATATACCCCAAAGAATTGACAGCGTGGTCTGGAAGAGATATTTGTACACTCATGTTCCTGGCAGCACTAATTGCAAATAGCTAAAAGGGGCAAGCAACCCAAGTGTCATCGAGGGATGAATGGATAAACAAATCGTGGAACAAGCGTACCATGGAATCTTATTCAGCCTTAAAAAGGAAGGAAATTCTGTCATATTCTACAATGTGGATGAATCTCGAGGACATTACGCTAAGTGAAATAAGCCAGTCACAAAAAGATAAATACTGTATGATTCAACTTACATGAGGTACAAAGAGCAGTCAAATTCATCAAAACACACATTAGAATGATGACTGCCAAGAGCTTGGGGAGGGGAGAATGGGGGAGTGGTTGTTTAATGGATATAGAGTTTCAGTCGTGTAAGACAAAAAGAGTTCTGGAGATTGATTGCACAACGATGTGAATATGCTTAACACTAGGGAACTGTACACGTAAAAATGGTTAAGATGGTAAATTTTATGTTATGTGTATTTTATTACAATTAAAATGTTTTTAAATAAATAGGTATAGGAGACCCCAACTTTACTAAGCAAGACAATATATGTGTACATACACTGGTTTATGTTTGCACAAGCAGGGAGAAATGTGTCAAAGTACGTGCACCAAAAGTATTAATATTGATTATCTCTGAAGTACTAGTCTTGGAAGGGATGTGTATGTTTTGGGGAAAGGAGGAAGAACATTAACTTTTCTTTATATGCCTGCCTACTGTTTGACTTATTAAAATGTGTATTTATTACTAGCATATTATGTTTAATTTAGTAGAGTCAGGAAACAATCCACAAGAAAAGTCATTAAGGGTTTCAGTTGGGAATATGTACATTGATAACAAAAATACTTGTTCGAGTTCTGAGGATCCTGTAACTTGCACAAACGGAACACAGAAAAGCATCCTTCTTCTGATGTTGATGAATCAGGTGATAGCTCACGTTTTGATGACACTAATGGTAGCCATTCCAAGTCAAGACAAATTGTTTACGAAATCATGATCCTTAATTGAATGACCAGTTAGGAAGAGAATGTTCAGTTTAGATAAACTCTGCCTCAAGGTTGTCAAAGGACGTTTATGACAAAGCAAGCCAGGGCAATGGTTGGCCCAAGTCTAGACTATCATGTGACTTCCATAATGAGCCTTGGCTTGATCCAAAGGGCAAAGAAGAAACATAATGAGATTTAATTGAACAATGACCCAAGCAGTCCATTGAAAATGCTATTTATAACCTTAACAACTCAGGTATTAGCCAGTCAGAGACTGACTTCGCAATGGTATCAAGGAAAAATGCTAAATGTTAGGGAAATACACGGCTCTGCAGGATATATAAAAGGCCAGACGTAGGAAGTGCAGCCAAGACTCAGAAACTTCTCTTAACAAGTCAACTCTCAACCTAACTCCTGACACCATGGCCTGCTGTTCCACTAGCTTCTGTGGATTTCCCATCTGTTCCACTGGTGGGACCTGTGGCTCCAGCTGCTGTCAGCCAACCTGCTGCCAGACCGGGTGTTGCCAGCCAACCTTCTGCCAGACCAACTGCTGCCAGACCAGTGGCTGTGAGACTGGCTGTGGCATTGCTGGTAGCATTGGCTCTGGCCAGGTGGGAGGCAGTGGAGCTGTGAGCTGCCGCACCAGGTGGTGCCGACCTGACTGCCGCGTGGAGGGCACCTGCCTGCCTCCCTGCTGTGTGGTGAGCTGCACCCCCCCGTGCTGCTGCCAGCTGCACCATGCCCAGGCCTCCTGCTGCCGCCCATCCTACTGTGGACAGTCCTGCTGCCGCCTAGCCTGCTGCTGCCAGCCCACCTGCTGTGAGCCCACTTGCTGGCAGCCCACCTGCTAAAAGCCAGGTTGCTGATTTTCAACTTGAAAGTTCAACTTCCAACTCAATCCATGAAGTAACTATCTCTTCAACCACCCCTGGACACTAACAAGTTCTTGAACTTTAACTGACATTTTCTGAGGGGTTACCAAATATTTGGACTTCACAGACTTATCTGATTCCATTCAATACTAGAAAGATCTTGATCTCTCCACTAAGGCCACCAAAATACAAATTTGACCCAAGAAATGGGAAAACAAGTTTGCCTTGGGATTGACCTTCAGCAAGCCTCCTCTCCACAGCCCAATGCTGCCAAAGCTGAGGAAGAACCGTCTGTCCTTCTCAGACACATTCACCTCCGAAACTCCACCGTCTTGCAACTTTCACTTCCTATGAAAGGGGAATAATATACCAAGGTCTAATAAATTATACATATTTGGTACGGCAAACGTATCTCTTTTCCTTCATTGAGTGTCGCCAAAAAGATTCTAATCTGACTTTGATATCCCGTGGTACTCTTCTTACACCATGTTAGGATATATGATCAAATCCAGGGGCGGTTAATCCCCATAAAGCGCACAAACTAAAAATATCTGAGGGTTTATTGAGGGAAAGGTATTCCATGCTCACGGCTGGAAGAATTACTATTGTTAAAATGTCCATACTACCTAAAGTAATCTACAGATTCAATGCAATCCTTATCAAAATTCCAATGGCGTTTTCCAGGATATAACAAACAATCCCAAAATGTGTATGGAACCACAAAAGGCCCTGAATAGCCAGAGCAATCTTGAGAAAGAAGAACAAAGCTGGAGGCATCTCATGCTCTGATTTCAAACTACACTACAAAGCTACAGTAATCAAAACAGCATGGTACTGACATAAAAGCAGACATATGCACAAATATGGAACAGAATAGAGAGCCCAGAATTAACCCTCACATATGTGGTCAAAAGATCTTCAACGGAGGTGCCAAGACCATTCAATAGGAAAGGGCAATCTTTTCAACAAATGGTGTGGGGAAAACCAGATGTCCACATGCAAAAAAATGAAGTTGGACCCTTATCTCAAAACATCTACAAAAGTTAACTCAAAATAGATCAAAGACTTACATATAAAAGCTAAAACTATAAAACTCGTAAAAGAAAACACAGAGGAAAATCTTCGTGATATTGGATTTGGTAATGATTTCTTGGCTATGACACCAAAAGAATAGACAATGAAAGTTAAAAAAGAGGCAAACTGAACTACATCAAAATTAAAAACTTCTCTGCATCAAAGGACACAACAAAATGAAAAGGCAATCTACTGTATGGGAGAAGGTATTTGCAAATCATATATCTGATGAGGGGTTAGTAGTCCACAATATATAAAGAACTCCTGCAACTCAACAACAAAACAAGAACGACAACCACAAGAAACTGGGCAAAGGACATGAATGGACGTATCTCCAAGGAAGATATACAAATGGCCAAAAAACCCATGAAAAGATGCTCAGTACCACTCATCATTAGGAAAATGCAGACCAAAACCACAGTGACATACCACCTCACATCCATTTGAATGGCTACTCTCAAGTAACTCAAAGTGTTGGCAAGGACATGGAAAAATTGGAACCCCTGTGCACTGCTGGCGTGAATGTAAAATGATACACCCACTATGGGAAACCGTATGGCAGTTACTCAAAAAATCAAAAATAGAATTACCATATGATCCAGCAGTTCTACTCCTAGGTATATACCCCAAAGAATTGACAGCGTGGTCTGGAAGAGATATTTGTACACTCATGTTCCTGGCAGCACTAATTGCAAATAGCTAAAAGGGGCAAGCAACCCAAGTGTCATCGAGGGATGAATGGATAAACAAATCGTGGAACAAGCGTACCATGGAATCTTATTCAGCCTTAAAAAGGAAGGAAATTCTGTCATATTCTACAATGTGGATGAATCTCGAGGACATTACGCTAAGTGAAATAAGCCAGTCACAAAAAGATAAATACTGTATGATTCAACTTACATGAGGTACAAAGAGCAGTCAAATTCATCAAAACACACATTAGAATGATGACTGCCAAGAGCTTGGGGAGGGGAGAATGGGGGAGTGGTTGTTTAATGGATATAGAGTTTCAGTCGTGTAAGACAAAAAGAGTTCTGGAGATTGATTGCACAACGATGTGAATATGCTTAACACTAGGGAACTGTACACGTAAAAATGGTTAAGATGGTAAATTTTATGTTATGTGTATTTTATTACAATTAAAATGTTTTTAAATAAATAGGTATAGGAGACCCCAACTTTACTAAGCAAGACAATATATGTGTACATACACTGGTTTATGTTTGCACAAGCAGGGAGAAATGTGTCAAAGTACGTGCACCAAAAGTATTAATATTGATTATCTCTGAAGTACTAGTCTTGGAAGGGATGTGTATGTTTTGGGGAAAGGAGGAAGAACATTAACTTTTCTTTATATGCCTGCCTACTGTTTGACTTATTAAAATGTGTATTTATTACTAGCATATTATGTTTAATTTAGTAGAGTCAGGAAACAATCCACAAGAAAAGTCATTAAGGGTTTCAGTTGGGAATATGTACATTGATAACAAAAATACTTGTTCGAGTTCTGAGGATCCTGTAACTTGCACAAACGGAACACAGAAAAGCATCCTTCTTCTGATGTTGATGAATCAGGTGATAGCTCACGTTTTGATGACACTAATGGTAGCCATTCCAAGTCAAGACAAATTGTTTACGAAATCATGATCCTTAATTGAATGACCAGTTAGGAAGAGAATGTTCAGTTTAGATAAACTCTGCCTCAAGGTTGTCAAAGGACGTTTATGACAAAGCAAGCCAGGGCAATGGTTGGCCCAAGTCTAGACTATCATGTGACTTCCATAATGAGCCTTGGCTTGATCCAAAGGGCAAAGAAGAAACATAATGAGATTTAATTGAACAATGACCCAAGCAGTCCATTGAAAATGCTATTTATAACCTTAACAACTCAGGTATTAGCCAGTCAGAGACTGACTTCGCAATGGTATCAAGGAAAAATGCTAAATGTTAGGGAAATACACGGCTCTGCAGGATATATAAAAGGCCAGACGTAGGAAGTGCAGCCAAGACTCAGAAACTTCTCTTAACAAGTCAACTCTCAACCTAACTCCTGACACCATGGCCTGCTGTTCCACTAGCTTCTGTGGATTTCCCATCTGTTCCACTGGTGGGACCTGTGGCTCCAGCTGCTGTCAGCCAACCTGCTGCCAGACCGGGTGTTGCCAGCCAACCTTCTGCCAGACCAACTGCTGCCAGACCAGTGGCTGTGAGACTGGCTGTGGCATTGCTGGTAGCATTGGCTCTGGCCAGGTGGGAGGCAGTGGAGCTGTGAGCTGCCGCACCAGGTGGTGCCGACCTGACTGCCGCGTGGAGGGCACCTGCCTGCCTCCCTGCTGTGTGGTGAGCTGCACCCCCCCGTGCTGCTGCCAGCTGCACCATGCCCAGGCCTCCTGCTGCCGCCCATCCTACTGTGGACAGTCCTGCTGCCGCCTAGCCTGCTGCTGCCAGCCCACCTGCTGTGAGCCCACTTGCTGGCAGCCCACCTGCTAAAAGCCAGGTTGCTGATTTTCAACTTGAAAGTTCAACTTCCAACTCAATCCATGAAGTAACTATCTCTTCAACCACCCCTGGACACTAACAAGTTCTTGAACTTTAACTGACATTTTCTGAGGGGTTACCAAATATTTGGACTTCACAGACTTATCTGATTCCATTCAATACTAGAAAGATCTTGATCTCTCCACTAAGGCCACCAAAATACAAATTTGACCCAAGAAATGGGAAAACAAGTTTGCCTTGGGATTGACCTTCAGCAAGCCTCCTCTCCACAGCCCAATGCTGCCAAAGCTGAGGAAGAACCATCTGTCCTTCTCAGACACATTCACCTCCGAAACTCCACCGTCTTGCAACTTTCACTTCCTATGAAAGGGGAATAATATACCAAGGTCTAATAAATTATACATATTTGGTACGGCAAACGTATCTCTTTTCCTTCATTGAGTGTCGCCAAAAAGATTCTAATCTGACTTTGATGTCCCGTGGTACTCTTCTTACACCATGTTAGGATATGTGATCAAATCCAGGGGCGGTTAATCCCCATAAAGAGCACAAACTAAAAATATCTGAGGGTTTATTGAGGGAAAGGTATTCCATGCTCACGGCTGGAAGAATTACTATTGTTAAAATGTCCATACTACCTAAAGTAATCTACAGATTCAATGCAATCCTTATCAAAATTCCAATGGCGTTTTCCAGGATATAACAAACAATCCCAAAATGTGTATGGAACCACAAAAGGCCCTGAATAGCCAGAGCAATCTTGAGAAAGAAGAACAAAGCTGGAGGCATCTCATGCTCTGATTTCAAACTACACTACAAAGCTACAGTAATCAAAACAGCATGGTACTGACATAAAAGCAGACATATGCACAAATATGGAACAGAATAGAGAGCCCAGAATTAACCCTCACATATGTGGTCAAAAGATCTTCAACGGAGGTGCCAAGACCATTCAATAGGAAAGGGCAATCTTTTCAACAAATGGTGTGGGGAAAACCAGATGTCCACATGCAAAAAAATGAAGTTGGACCCTTATCTCAAAACATCTACAAAAGTTAACTCAAAATAGATCAAAGACTTACATATAAAAGCTAAAACTATAAAACTCGTAAAAGAAAACACAGAGGAAAATCTTCGTGATATTGGATTTGGTAATGATTTCTTGGCTATGACACCAAAAGAATAGACAATGAAAGTTAAAAAAGAGGCAAACTGAACTACATCAAAATTAAAAACTTCTCTGCATCAAAGGACACAACAAAATGAAAAGGCAATCTACTGTATGGGAGAAGGTATTTGCAAATCATATATCTGATGAGGGGTTAGTAGTCCACAATATATAAAGAACTCCTGCAACTCAACAACAAAACAAGAACGACAACCACAAGAAACTGGGCAAAGGACATGAATGGACGTATCTCCAAGGAAGATATACAAATGGCCAAAAAACCCATGAAAAGATGCTCAGTACCACTCATCATTAGGAAAATGCAGACCAAAACCACAGTGACATACCACCTCACATCCATTTGAATGGCTACTCTCAAGTAACTCAAAGTGTTGGCAAGGACATGGAAAAATTGGAACCCCTGTGCACTGCTGGCGTGAATGTAAAATGATACACCCACTATGGGAAACCGTATGGCAGTTACTCAAAAAATCAAAAATAGAATTACCATATGATCCAGCAGTTCTACTCCTAGGTATATACCCCAAAGAATTGACAGCGTGGTCTGGAAGAGATATTTGTACACTCATGTTCCTGGCAGCACTAATTGCAAATAGCTAAAAGGGGCAAGCAACCCAAGTGTCATCGAGGGATGAATGGATAAACAAATCGTGGAACAAGCGTACCATGGAATCTTATTCAGCCTTAAAAAGGAAGGAAATTCTGTCATATTCTACAATGTGGATGAATCTCGAGGACATTACGCTAAGTGAAATAAGCCAGTCACAAAAAGATAAATACTGTATGATTCAACTTACATGAGGTACAAAGAGCAGTCAAATTCATCAAAACACACATTAGAATGATGACTGCCAAGAGCTTGGGGAGGGGAGAATGGGGGAGTGGTTGTTTAATGGATATAGAGTTTCAGTCGTGTAAGACAAAAAGAGTTCTGGAGATTGATTGCACAACGATGTGAATATGCTTAACACTAGGGAACTGTACACGTAAAAATGGTTAAGATGGTAAATTTTATGTTATGTGTATTTTATTACAATTAAAATGTTTTTAAATAAATAGGTATAGGAGACCCCAACTTTACTAAGCAAGACAATATATGTGTACATACACTGGTTTATGTTTGCACAAGCAGGGAGAAATGTGTCAAAGTACGTGCACCAAAAGTATTAATATTGATTATCTCTGAAGTACTAGTCTTGGAAGGGATGTGTATGTTTTGGGGAAAGGAGGAAGAACATTAACTTTTCTTTATATGCCTGCCTACTGTTTGACTTATTAAAATGTGTATTTATTACTAGCATATTATGTTTAATTTAGTAGAGTCAGGAAACAATCCACAAGAAAAGTCATTAAGGGTTTCAGTTGGGAATATGTACATTGATAACAAAAATACTTGTTCGAGTTCTGAGGATCCTGTAACTTGCACAAACGGAACACAGAAAAGCATCCTTCTTCTGATGTTGATGAATCAGGTGATAGCTCACGTTTTGATGACACTAATGGTAGCCATTCCAAGTCAAGACAAATTGTTTACGAAATCATGATCCTTAATTGAATGACCAGTTAGGAAGAGAATGTTCAGTTTAGATAAACTCTGCCTCAAGGTTGTCAAAGGACGTTTATGACAAAGCAAGCCAGGGCAATGGTTGGCCCAAGTCTAGACTATCATGTGACTTCCATAATGAGCCTTGGCTTGATCCAAAGGGCAAAGAAGAAACATAATGAGATTTAATTGAACAATGACCCAAGCAGTCCATTGAAAATGCTATTTATAACCTTAACAACTCAGGTATTAGCCAGTCAGAGACTGACTTCGCAATGGTATCAAGGAAAAATGCTAAATGTTAGGGAAATACACGGCTCTGCAGGATATATAAAAGGCCAGACGTAGGAAGTGCAGCCAAGACTCAGAAACTTCTCTTAACAAGTCAACTCTCAACCTAACTCCTGACACCATGGCCTGCTGTTCCACTAGCTTCTGTGGATTTCCCATCTGTTCCACTGGTGGGACCTGTGGCTCCAGCTGCTGTCAGCCAACCTGCTGCCAGACCGGGTGTTGCCAGCCAACCTTCTGCCAGACCAACTGCTGCCAGACCAGTGGCTGTGAGACTGGCTGTGGCATTGCTGGTAGCATTGGCTCTGGCCAGGTGGGAGGCAGTGGAGCTGTGAGCTGCCGCACCAGGTGGTGCCGACCTGACTGCCGCGTGGAGGGCACCTGCCTGCCTCCCTGCTGTGTGGTGAGCTGCACCCCCCCGTGCTGCTGCCAGCTGCACCATGCCCAGGCCTCCTGCTGCCGCCCATCCTACTGTGGACAGTCCTGCTGCCGCCTAGCCTGCTGCTGCCAGCCCACCTGCTGTGAGCCCACTTGCTGGCAGCCCACCTGCTAAAAGCCAGGTTGCTGATTTTCAACTTGAAAGTTCAACTTCCAACTCAATCCATGAAGTAACTATCTCTTCAACCACCCCTGGACACTAACAAGTTCTTGAACTTTAACTGACATTTTCTGAGGGGTTACCAAATATTTGGACTTCACAGACTTATCTGATTCCATTCAATACTAGAAAGATCTTGATCTCTCCACTAAGGCCACCAAAATACAAATTTGACCCAAGAAATGGGAAAACAAGTTTGCCTTGGGATTGACCTTCAGCAAGCCTCCTCTCCACAGCCCAATGCTGCCAAAGCTGAGGAAGAACCGTCTGTCCTTCTCAGACACATTCACCTCCGAAACTCCACCGTCTTGCAACTTTCACTTCCTATGAAAGGGGAATAATATACCAAGGTCTAATAAATTATACATATTTGGTACGGCAAACGTATCTCTTTTCCTTCATTGAGTGTCGCCAAAAAGATTCTAATCTGACTTTGATGTCCCGTGGTACTCTTCTTACACCATGTTAGGATATGTGATCAAATCCAGGGGCGGTTAATCCCCATAAAGAGCACAAACTAAAAATATCTGAGGGTTTATTGAGGGAAAGGTATTCCATGCTCACGGCTGGAAGAATTACTATTGTTAAAATGTCCATACTACCTAAAGTAATCTACAGATTCAATGCAATCCTTATCAAAATTCCAATGGCGTTTTCCAGGATATAACAAACAATCCCAAAATGTGTATGGAACCACAAAAGGCCCTGAATAGCCAGAGCAATCTTGAGAAAGAAGAACAAAGCTGGAGGCATCTCATGCTCTGATTTCAAACTACACTACAAAGCTACAGTAATCAAAACAGCATGGTACTGACATAAAAGCAGACATATGCACAAATATGGAACAGAATAGAGAGCCCAGAATTAACCCTCACATATGTGGTCAAAAGATCTTCAACGGAGGTGCCAAGACCATTCAATAGGAAAGGGCAATCTTTTCAACAAATGGTGTGGGGAAAACCAGATGTCCACATGCAAAAAAATGAAGTTGGACCCTTATCTCAAAACATCTACAAAAGTTAACTCAAAATAGATCAAAGACTTACATATAAAAGCTAAAACTATAAAACTCGTAAAAGAAAACACAGAGGAAAATCTTCGTGATATTGGATTTGGTAATGATTTCTTGGCTATGACACCAAAAGAATAGACAATGAAAGTTAAAAAAGAGGCAAACTGAACTACATCAAAATTAAAAACTTCTCTGCATCAAAGGACACAACAAAATGAAAAGGCAATCTACTGTATGGGAGAAGGTATTTGCAAATCATATATCTGATGAGGGGTTAGTAGTCCACAATATATAAAGAACTCCTGCAACTCAACAACAAAACAAGAACGACAACCACAAGAAACTGGGCAAAGGACATGAATGGACGTATCTCCAAGGAAGATATACAAATGGCCAAAAAACCCATGAAAAGATGCTCAGTACCACTCATCATTAGGAAAATGCAGACCAAAACCACAGTGACATACCACCTCACATCCATTTGAATGGCTACTCTCAAGTAACTCAAAGTGTTGGCAAGGACATGGAAAAATTGGAACCCCTGTGCACTGCTGGCGTGAATGTAAAATGATACACCCACTATGGGAAACCGTATGGCAGTTACTCAAAAAATCAAAAATAGAATTACCATATGATCCAGCAGTTCTACTCCTAGGTATATACCCCAAAGAATTGACAGCGTGGTCTGGAAGAGATATTTGTACACTCATGTTCCTGGCAGCACTAATTGCAAATAGCTAAAAGGGGCAAGCAACCCAAGTGTCATCGAGGGATGAATGGATAAACAAATCGTGGAACAAGCGTACCATGGAATCTTATTCAGCCTTAAAAAGGAAGGAAATTCTGTCATATTCTACAATGTGGATGAATCTCGAGGACATTACGCTAAGTGAAATAAGCCAGTCACAAAAAGATAAATACTGTATGATTCAACTTACATGAGGTACAAAGAGCAGTCAAATTCATCAAAACACACATTAGAATGATGACTGCCAAGAGCTTGGGGAGGGGAGAATGGGGGAGTGGTTGTTTAATGGATATAGAGTTTCAGTCGTGTAAGACAAAAAGAGTTCTGGAGATTGATTGCACAACGATGTGAATATGCTTAACACTAGGGAACTGTACACGTAAAAATGGTTAAGATGGTAAATTTTATGTTATGTGTATTTTATTACAATTAAAATGTTTTTAAATAAATAGGTATAGGAGACCCCAACTTTACTAAGCAAGACAATATATGTGTACATACACTGGTTTATGTTTGCACAAGCAGGGAGAAATGTGTCAAAGTACGTGCACCAAAAGTATTAATATTGATTATCTCTGAAGTACTAGTCTTGGAAGGGATGTGTATGTTTTGGGGAAAGGAGGAAGAACATTAACTTTTCTTTATATGCCTGCCTACTGTTTGACTTATTAAAATGTGTATTTATTACTAGCATATTATGTTTAATTTAGTAGAGTCAGGAAACAATCCACAAGAAAAGTCATTAAGGGTTTCAGTTGGGAATATGTACATTGATAACAAAAATACTTGTTCGAGTTCTGAGGATCCTGTAACTTGCACAAACGGAACACAGAAAAGCATCCTTCTTCTGATGTTGATGAATCAGGTGATAGCTCACGTTTTGATGACACTAATGGTAGCCATTCCAAGTCAAGACAAATTGTTTACGAAATCATGATCCTTAATTGAATGACCAGTTAGGAAGAGAATGTTCAGTTTAGATAAACTCTGCCTCAAGGTTGTCAAAGGACGTTTATGACAAAGCAAGCCAGGGCAATGGTTGGCCCAAGTCTAGACTATCATGTGACTTCCATAATGAGCCTTGGCTTGATCCAAAGGGCAAAGAAGAAACATAATGAGATTTAATTGAACAATGACCCAAGCAGTCCATTGAAAATGCTATTTATAACCTTAACAACTCAGGTATTAGCCAGTCAGAGACTGACTTCGCAATGGTATCAAGGAAAAATGCTAAATGTTAGGGAAATACACGGCTCTGCAGGATATATAAAAGGCCAGACGTAGGAAGTGCAGCCAAGACTCAGAAACTTCTCTTAACAAGTCAACTCTCAACCTAACTCCTGACACCATGGCCTGCTGTTCCACTAGCTTCTGTGGATTTCCCATCTGTTCCACTGGTGGGACCTGTGGCTCCAGCTGCTGTCAGCCAACCTGCTGCCAGACCGGGTGTTGCCAGCCAACCTTCTGCCAGACCAACTGCTGCCAGACCAGTGGCTGTGAGACTGGCTGTGGCATTGCTGGTAGCATTGGCTCTGGCCAGGTGGGAGGCAGTGGAGCTGTGAGCTGCCGCACCAGGTGGTGCCGACCTGACTGCCGCGTGGAGGGCACCTGCCTGCCTCCCTGCTGTGTGGTGAGCTGCACCCCCCCGTGCTGCTGCCAGCTGCACCATGCCCAGGCCTCCTGCTGCCGCCCATCCTACTGTGGACAGTCCTGCTGCCGCCTAGCCTGCTGCTGCCAGCCCACCTGCTGTGAGCCCACTTGCTGGCAGCCCACCTGCTAAAAGCCAGGTTGCTGATTTTCAACTTGAAAGTTCAACTTCCAACTCAATCCATGAAGTAACTATCTCTTCAACCACCCCTGGACACTAACAAGTTCTTGAACTTTAACTGACATTTTCTGAGGGGTTACCAAATATTTGGACTTCACAGACTTATCTGATTCCATTCAATACTAGAAAGATCTTGATCTCTCCACTAAGGCCACCAAAATACAAATTTGACCCAAGAAATGGGAAAACAAGTTTGCCTTGGGATTGACCTTCAGCAAGCCTCCTCTCCACAGCCCAATGCTGCCAAAGCTGAGGAAGAACCGTCTGTCCTTCTCAGACACATTCACCTCCGAAACTCCACCGTCTTGCAACTTTCACTTCCTATGAAAGGGGAATAATATACCAAGGTCTAATAAATTATACATATTTGGTACGGCAAACGTATCTCTTTTCCTTCATTGAGTGTCGCCAAAAAGATTCTAATCTGACTTTGATATCCCGTGGTACTCTTCTTACACCATGTTAGGATATATGATCAAATCCAGGGGCGGTTAATCCCCATAAAGCGCACAAACTAAAAATATCTGAGGGTTTATTGAGGGAAAGGTATTCCATGCTCACGGCTGGAAGAATTACTATTGTTAAAATGTCCATACTACCTAAAGTAATCTACAGATTCAATGCAATCCTTATCAAAATTCCAATGGCGTTTTCCAGGATATAACAAACAATCCCAAAATGTGTATGGAACCACAAAAGGCCCTGAATAGCCAGAGCAATCTTGAGAAAGAAGAACAAAGCTGGAGGCATCTCATGCTCTGATTTCAAACTACACTACAAAGCTACAGTAATCAAAACAGCATGGTACTGACATAAAAGCAGACATATGCACAAATATGGAACAGAATAGAGAGCCCAGAATTAACCCTCACATATGTGGTCAAAAGATCTTCAACGGAGGTGCCAAGACCATTCAATAGGAAAGGGCAATCTTTTCAACAAATGGTGTGGGGAAAACCAGATGTCCACATGCAAAAAAATGAAGTTGGACCCTTATCTCAAAACATCTACAAAAGTTAACTCAAAATAGATCAAAGACTTACATATAAAAGCTAAAACTATAAAACTCGTAAAAGAAAACACAGAGGAAAATCTTCGTGATATTGGATTTGGTAATGATTTCTTGGCTATGACACCAAAAGAATAGACAATGAAAGTTAAAAAAGAGGCAAACTGAACTACATCAAAATTAAAAACTTCTCTGCATCAAAGGACACAACAAAATGAAAAGGCAATCTACTGTATGGGAGAAGGTATTTGCAAATCATATATCTGATGAGGGGTTAGTAGTCCACAATATATAAAGAACTCCTGCAACTCAACAACAAAACAAGAACGACAACCACAAGAAACTGGGCAAAGGACATGAATGGACGTATCTCCAAGGAAGATATACAAATGGCCAAAAAACCCATGAAAAGATGCTCAGTACCACTCATCATTAGGAAAATGCAGACCAAAACCACAGTGACATACCACCTCACATCCATTTGAATGGCTACTCTCAAGTAACTCAAAGTGTTGGCAAGGACATGGAAAAATTGGAACCCCTGTGCACTGCTGGCGTGAATGTAAAATGATACACCCACTATGGGAAACCGTATGGCAGTTACTCAAAAAATCAAAAATAGAATTACCATATGATCCAGCAGTTCTACTCCTAGGTATATACCCCAAAGAATTGACAGCGTGGTCTGGAAGAGATATTTGTACACTCATGTTCCTGGCAGCACTAATTGCAAATAGCTAAAAGGGGCAAGCAACCCAAGTGTCATCGAGGGATGAATGGATAAACAAATCGTGGAACAAGCGTACCATGGAATCTTATTCAGCCTTAAAAAGGAAGGAAATTCTGTCATATTCTACAATGTGGATGAATCTCGAGGACATTACGCTAAGTGAAATAAGCCAGTCACAAAAAGATAAATACTGTATGATTCAACTTACATGAGGTACAAAGAGCAGTCAAATTCATCAAAACACACATTAGAATGATGACTGCCAAGAGCTTGGGGAGGGGAGAATGGGGGAGTGGTTGTTTAATGGATATAGAGTTTCAGTCGTGTAAGACAAAAAGAGTTCTGGAGATTGATTGCACAACGATGTGAATATGCTTAACACTAGGGAACTGTACACGTAAAAATGGTTAAGATGGTAAATTTTATGTTATGTGTATTTTATTACAATTAAAATGTTTTTAAATAAATAGGTATAGGAGACCCCAACTTTACTAAGCAAGACAATATATGTGTACATACACTGGTTTATGTTTGCACAAGCAGGGAGAAATGTGTCAAAGTACGTGCACCAAAAGTATTAATATTGATTATCTCTGAAGTACTAGTCTTGGAAGGGATGTGTATGTTTTGGGGAAAGGAGGAAGAACATTAACTTTTCTTTATATGCCTGCCTACTGTTTGACTTATTAAAATGTGTATTTATTACTAGCATATTATGTTTAATTTAGTAGAGTCAGGAAACAATCCACAAGAAAAGTCATTAAGGGTTTCAGTTGGGAATATGTACATTGATAACAAAAATACTTGTTCGAGTTCTGAGGATCCTGTAACTTGCACAAACGGAACACAGAAAAGCATCCTTCTTCTGATGTTGATGAATCAGGTGATAGCTCACGTTTTGATGACACTAATGGTAGCCATTCCAAGTCAAGACAAATTGTTTACGAAATCATGATCCTTAATTGAATGACCAGTTAGGAAGAGAATGTTCAGTTTAGATAAACTCTGCCTCAAGGTTGTCAAAGGACGTTTATGACAAAGCAAGCCAGGGCAATGGTTGGCCCAAGTCTAGACTATCATGTGACTTCCATAATGAGCCTTGGCTTGATCCAAAGGGCAAAGAAGAAACATAATGAGATTTAATTGAACAATGACCCAAGCAGTCCATTGAAAATGCTATTTATAACCTTAACAACTCAGGTATTAGCCAGTCAGAGACTGACTTCGCAATGGTATCAAGGAAAAATGCTAAATGTTAGGGAAATACACGGCTCTGCAGGATATATAAAAGGCCAGACGTAGGAAGTGCAGCCAAGACTCAGAAACTTCTCTTAACAAGTCAACTCTCAACCTAACTCCTGACACCATGGCCTGCTGTTCCACTAGCTTCTGTGGATTTCCCATCTGTTCCACTGGTGGGACCTGTGGCTCCAGCTGCTGTCAGCCAACCTGCTGCCAGACCGGGTGTTGCCAGCCAACCTTCTGCCAGACCAACTGCTGCCAGACCAGTGGCTGTGAGACTGGCTGTGGGCATTGCTGGTAGCATTGGCTCTGGCCAGGTGGGAGGCAGTGGAGCTGTGAGCTGCCGCACCAGGTGGTGCCGACCTGACTGCCGCGTGGAGGGCACCTGCCTGCCTCCCTGCTGTGTGGTGAGCTGCACCCCCCCGTGCTGCTGCCAGCTGCACCATGCCCAGGCCTCCTGCTGCCGCCCATCCTACTGTGGACAGTCCTGCTGCCGCCTAGCCTGCTGCTGCCAGCCCACCTGCTGTGAGCC